>NC_092381.1:114195833-114425833 GCF_030028105.1 Mobula birostris | reverse complement strand
TCTTATCCATCATGTTTGGAGGGGGGTACAGCTCTTATCCATCATGTTTGGAGGGGGGTACAGCTCTTATCCATCATGTTTGGAGGGGGGGTACAGCTCTTATCCATCATGTCTGAGGGGGTACAGCTCTTATCCATCATGTTTGGGGGGGGTACAGCTCTTATCCATCATGTTTGGGGGGGTTCAGCTCTTATCCATCATGTTTGGCAGGGTACAGCTCTTATCCATCATGTTTGGAGGCGGGTACAGCTCTTTTCCATCATGTTTGGGGGGGTAAAGCTCTTATCCATCATGTTTGGGGGGGTTCAGCTCTTATCCATCATGTTTGGCAGGGTACAGCTCTTATCCATCATGTTTGGAGGCGGGTACAGCTCTTTTCCATCATGTTTGGGGGGGTAAAGCTCTTATCCATCATGTTTGGGGGGCTACAGCTCTTATTCATCATGTTTGGGGGGTTTCAGCTCTTATCCATCATGTTTGGGGGGGGTACAGCTCTTATCCATCATGTTTGGGGGGGTTCAGCTCTTATCCATCATGTTTGGCGGGGGTTTCAGCTCTTATCCATCATGTTTGTGGGGGGTTCAGCTCTTATCCATCATGTTTGGGGGTTCAGCTCTTATCCATCATGTTTGGGGGGGGTTCAGCTCTTATCCATCATGTTTGGGGGGGTTCGGCTCTTATTATCCAACATGTTTGGGAGGGGGGTTCGGCTCTTATCCATCATGTTTGGGGGGGGTTCAGCTCTTATCCATCATGTTTGTGGGGGGGTTCAGCTCTTATCCATCATGTTTGGGGGTTCAGCTCTTATCCATCATGTTTGGGGGGGTTCGGCTCTTATCCATCATGTCTGGGGGGGTTTCAGCTCTTATCCATCATGTTTGTGGGGGGGTTCAGCTCTTATCCATCATGTTTGGGGGGAGGTTCGGCTCTTATCCATCATGTTTGGGGGGGGGGTTCAGCTCTTATCCATCATGTTTGGGGGTGGTTCAGCTCTTATCCATCATGTTTTGTGGGGTTCGGCTCTTATCCATCATGTTTAAGACCATAGACCATAAGACAAAAAAGCAGAAATCAGCCATTCGGCCCATCGAGTCTGCTCTGCCATTTTATCATGAGCTGATCCATTTTATCCTATTTAGTCCCACTCATAGAAACATCTGGTGAACCTTCTTTGTACTCCCTCTATGGCAAGGATGTCTTTCCTCAGATTAGGGGACCAAAACTGCACACAATACTCCAGGTGTGGTCTCACCAAGGCCTTGTACAACTACAGTAGTACCTCCCTGCTCCTGTACTCGAATCCTCTCGCTATAAATGCCAGCATACCATTCGCCTTTTTCACCGCCTGCTGTACCTGCATGCCCACTTTCAATGACTGGTGTATAATGACACCCAGGTCTCGTTGCCAGATTGATTCCTGGGATGGCAGGACTTTCATATGAAGAAAGACTGGATGAACTGGGCTTGTACTCGTTGGAATTTAGAAGATTGAGGGGGGATCTGATTGAAACGTATAAAATCCTAAAGGGATTGGGCAGGCTAGATGCAGGAAGATTGTTCCCGATGTTGGGGAAGTCCAGAACAAGGGGTCACAGTTTGAGGATAAAGGGGAAGCCTTTTGGGACCGAGATTAGGAAAAACTTCTTCACACAGGGAGTGGTGAATCTGTGGAATTCTCTGCCACAGGAAACAGTTGAGGCCAGTTCATTGGCTATATTTAAGAGGGAGTTAGATATGGCCCTTGTGGCTACGGGGATCAGGGGGTATGGAGGGAAGGCTGGTGCAGAGTTCTGAGTTGGATGATCAGCCATGATCATAATAAATGGCGATGCAGGCTCGAAGGGCCGAATGGCCTACTCCTGCACCTATTTTCTATGTTTCTATCTCCCTTGTCTAGCCTACTGGTAATTTCCTCAAAAAATTGTAATAGGTTTGTCAGGCAGGATTTTCCTTTAAGGAATCCATGCTGAGTTCTGCCTATCTTGTCATATGCCTCCAGGTACTCTGTAACCTCATCCTTGACAATCGACTCCAACAACTTCCCAACCACCGATGTCAAGCTAACAGGTCTATAATTTCTTTTTGCTTCCTTACCCACTTCTTAAATAGCGGAGTGACATTTGCAATCTTCCAGTCCTCCGGAACCATGCCAGAATCTATCGAGTTTGAAAGATCGTCGTTAATGCCTCCGCAATCTCCATAGCTACTTCCCTCAGAACACGCGGGTGCATTCCATCTGGTCCGGGAGATTTATCTACCTTTAGACTATTCAGCTTCCTGAGTACTTTCTCTGTCGTAATTGTGACTGCGCACACTTCTCTTCCCTGCCACCCTTGAGTGTCCGGTATACTGCTGATGTCTTCCTCAGTGAAGACTGATGCAAAATACTCATTCAGTTCCTCCACCATCTCCTTATCTCCCATTACAATTTCTCCAGCATCATCTTCTATAAGTCCTATATCTGCTCTCACCTGTCTTTTACTCTTTATATACTTGAAAAAGCTTTTAGTATCCTCTTTGATATTATTTGCTAGCTTCCTTTCATAGTTCATCTTTTCCTTCTTAATGACCTTCTTGGTTTCCTTTTGTAAGGTTTTAAAAACTTCCCAATCCTCTGTTTGCCCACTAATTTTTGCTTCCTTGTATGCCCTCTCCTTTGCTTTAACTTTGGGTTTGACTTCTCTTGTCAACCACGGTTGCATCCTTTTTCCATTTGAAAATTTCTTCTTTTTTGGAATATGCCTGTCTTGCACCTTCATCACTTCTCGCATAAACTCCAGCCACTGCTGCTCTGCTGTCTTTCCTGCCAGTGTCCCTTTCCAGTCAACTTTGGGCAGTTCCTCTCTCATGCCACTGTAATTTCCTTTACTCCACTGAAATACCGACACATTAGATTTCGGCTTCTCTTTTTCAAATTTCACAGTGAACTCAATCATGTTATGATCACTGCCTCCTAAGGGTTCCTTCACCTCAATCTCTCTAGTCACCTCCGGTTCATTACACAATACCGAATCCAGTACAGCCGATCCCCTAGTGGGCTCAACAACAAGCTGTTCTAAAAAGCCATCTCGCAGACATTCCACAAATTCTCTCTCTTGAGATCCAGTGCCGACCTGATTTTCCCAATCCATTCGCATGTTAAAAACCCCCACAATTATCATAACACTGCTCTTCTGACAAGCCTTTCCTATTTCCTGTTGTAATTTGTAGTCCACATCGCTGCAGCTGTTTGGAGGCCTATAAATAACTGCCATCAGGGTCCTTTTACCCCGCGATTTCTTAGCTCAACCCATAAAGATTCTGCACCTTCTGATCCTATATCACCTCTTTCTAATGATTTAATATCATTTCTTACCAATAAAGCCACGCCTCCCCCTCTGCCTACCTTCCTATCCTTCCGATACACTGTGTATCCTTGGACGTTCAGCTCCCAGAGACATGCATCCTTTAGCCATGTCTCAGTGATGGCCACAATTTCATACCTGCCAATCTGTAGCTGTACGACAAGATCATCCACCTTATTCCTTATGCTGCGTGCATTTAAGTATAACACCTTAAGACCAGTATTTGGTACTTTTCGCTTTGATTCCACCGCAACTTTATTGCACTGCAACTCATCCCAATGGCTACAAATTTGCCCCATACCTGCCTGTCTTTCCTGACATCCTTACTGCTCACTATCTTAGATTTATTTCTGTTTTCCCCTTCCTCCGCTCTATCATTCCGGTTCCCATCCCCCTGCCAAATTAGTTTAAACCCTCCCTAACAGCTCTATTAAACTTTCCCGCCAGGATATTGGTCCCCTTCGGATTCAGGTGTAACCTGTCCTTTTTGAGCAGGTCATACTTCCCCCAGAAGAGATCCCAATTATCTAAGAATCTGAAGCCCTGCCCCCTACACCAGTCTCTCAGCCACGCATTCATCTGCCTGATCCTACTATTCTTGCCCTCGCTAGCATGTGGCACAGGTAGCAATCCCGAGATTACTACCCTTGAGGTCCTGCTTCTCAGCTTCCTTCCTAACTCCCAGAAATTTCTCTTCAGGGCCTCCTCCTTTGTCTTATCTATGTCATTGGTACCAACATGTACCAAGACAACTGGCTGCTCACCCTCCCCCTTCAGAATATTCAGGACCTGATCCGAGACATCCCATACCCTGGCACCTGGGAGGCAACACACCATGTGGGTATCTCTATCAGACTCACAGAATCTCCTGTCCGTTCCCCTGACTATGGAATCCCCTATGACTACCGCATTCCTCTTCTCCCTCCTTTCCTCCTGCACAACAGCGCCAGGCTCAGTGCCGGAGACTTGGTCACCGTGGGCGTCCCCTGTCAGGTCATCCCCCTCAACAGCATCCAGAACAAGATATTTGTTGCTGAGGGGGCCAGCCACAGGTGTGCTCTCCACTATCCGGGCATTTCCCTTCCCTCTCCTGACAGTGACCCAGTTTTCTGACCCCTGTAGCCTAGGGATGATTACTTCCCTGTAGCTCCTGTCTATCACCTCTTCACTTTCCCTGATAAGCAGTAGGTCATCAAGCTGCAGCTCCAAATCCCTAACACGGTCTCTGAGGAGCTGCATCTCGGTGCACCTGGCGCAGATGTGACCATCAGGGAGGCTGGAGGTCTCCCAGGATTCCCACATCTGACACCCTGAACAAAGCACTAACCCTGCAGGCATGCTATCTAATTCTACAGGAATGAAACAGGAAAAATAAGTCTACTCACCCACTTACCTCGCTAAATAGACGAACTTTTTAAACCGTTAGCTCATACCGTTAGCTGTGAGAGCCCTGCTGTTCCTGTCTGTCTGGGCTGATTCGCGAAAGTGGGGGGGAGAAAACAAGAGTTGGTGCCTCGCTCTCGCCTCTTCCCGTTTAACGCCGAAGCCCGTTGAAGCCAAAGCCCTACACTCTGCTCCCACTCACTCCGCTGCCTGCTCTGACCGCTGCCCGCTGTATAGGGTGGTCTCCTTTTTAAACTTTCCACGCTGTCCTGTTGATGTCACGTGCCTGCACAGTCTCATCCTTCTTGCACTCGAAGAAGTTTTTTAAAAAACTGCCTTCCTTCAGAATTCAGCTCCCACGACGCTCTGTAGTTTGGGGGGGGGGTTCGGCTCTTATCAATCATGTTTGGGGGGTTTCAGCCCTTATCCATCATGTTTGGGGGGGTTTGGCTCTTATCCATCATGTTTGGGGGGGGGGTTCAGCTCTTATCCATCATGTTTGGGGGGTTTCAGCTCTTATCCATCATGTTTGGGGGTTCGGCTGTTATCCATCATGTTTGGGGGGTTCAGCTCTTATCCATCATGTTTGGGGGGGGTTCAGCTCTTATCCATCATGTTTGGGGGGTTTCAGCTCTTATCCATCATGTTTGGGGGTTCGGCTGTTATCCATCATGTTTGGGGAGGGGTTTGGCTCTTATCCATCATGTTTGGAGGGTTTCAGCTCTTATCCATCATGTCTGGGGGGGTTTGGTTCTTATCCATCATGTTTGGGGGGTTTCAGCTCTTATCCATCATGTTTGGGGGTTCGGCTGTTATCCATCATGTTTGGGGGGGGTTGGCTCTTATCCATCATGTTTGGGGGGGGTTGGCTCTTATCCATCATGTTTGGGGGGGGTTCGGCTCTTATCCATCATGTTTGGGGGGGTTCAGCTCTTATCCATCATATTTGGGGGGGGGTTCAGCTCATATCCATCATGTTTTGGGGTTCAGCTCTTATCCATCATGTTTGGGGGGGTTCAGCTCTTATCCATCATGTTTGGGGGTTCAGCTCTTATCCATCATATTTGGGGGGGGGTTCAGCTCTTATCCGTCATGTTTGGGGGTTCAGCTCTTATCCATCATGTTTGGGGGGGGTTCAACTCTTATCCATCATGTTTGGGGGTTCGGCTGTTATCATGTTTGGGGGGTTCAGTTCTTATCCATCATGTTTGGGGGAGGTTTGGCTCTTATCCATCATGTTTGGGGGGGTTTCAGCTCTTATCCATCATGTTTGGGAGTTCGGCTCTTATCCATCATGTTTGGGGGTTCGGCTGTTATCTATCACGGTTGGGGTGTTCGGTTCTTATCCATCATGTTTGTGGGGGGGTTTGGTTCTTACCCATCATGTTTGGGGGGGGGGTTCGGCTCTTACCCATCATGTTTGTGGGGGGTTTGGTTCTTATCCATCATGTTTTTGGGGGGGGGGTTCAGCTCTTACCCATCATGTTTGTGGGGGGGGGGTTTGGTTCTTATCCATCATGCAATGAATGGTGTCCATGACTCTCTGCCGTTGCTTCTGGTGTTGGGCAGAGAATTTGCCATATCAATCCATGATGCATCTGAATAAGACGCTTTTTATGGCACATCTATAAAATTTGTTGAGAGTCCAGGGGGATTTGTCAAATTTCTTCAGCGTCCTGAGGAAGTCAAGGGGCTGGTGAGTTTTCTTGGCCACGGCATCTACGTGGTTGGAGTAGGACAGGCCATTGGTGATGTTCACACCTAGGATCGGAAACTCTCAACACCCTTGTTGATGAGAAAGCGTGCAGGACCCAGATATATCTGCAGTGACACAGCAACAACCTTGCGGTCAACGTGAGACCAAAGAACTAATGGTGGACTTCAAGACAGGCAAGATGAGGAAACACACACCGGTCCTCGCTGCAAGATCCGAAGTTGATAGAGTGAGCAATTTCATGTTCCTGAGTGTCAACATCTATGAGAATCAATCCTGAGCCCAACATATTGATTTAGCTACAAAGAAGGCACAGTCAGTCAGTCAGTCAGTGGGGGCCGTCCCGAATCCAGGTTTGGTGACTATGCACCTCCATCTTCTTCGATCTTGCAACGGCAGTGAGTACAGCTTCTCCTCCAGTTTGTTCTCGCTGGCCACCTTGGCACCACCCGCCGCCACCCCTGTCGAACTCGAAAGAAGGCACAACAGTGGCTATATTTTATTTGGAGTTTGAGGAGAATTGGTATCTCACCCAGCACACTCGCAAATTTCTACAGTTGTACCATGGACAGCATTCTAACTGGCTACATCACTGCCAGGTATGGTAGGATGTGGGGGTTGGTGGGTGATGGCTACTGCACAGGATCAAAATAAGCTGCAGAGAGTTGAAAACTCTGCAGCTCTATCACGGGCACCAGCCTCCGTAGTAACCAGGACATCAAACATGCAGCGTCCATCACTAAGGACCCCCATCAGCCAGGACATGCCCTCTGCTCACTGTTACCATCAGGAAGCAGGTACAGAAAATTGAAGGCACCCACTCAACGATCCAGGAACAGCTTCTTTCCTTGGCCATCCGAGTACTGAATGGACATGTAACCCATGAACACTACCTCATTACTTTTTTGTTATTTCTATCTTTGCACTGTTTAATTAACTAATATATATTTATACTTACTGCAAAGTTAACAAATTTCACGACATATGATGGTGCTGTTAAACTCTCAGCACCATTGACATCAACAGAAATATGTGCACCACATCCATCCCTGAAGCCAATGGCCAACTCTTTCGTTCTGCTATGTGCTGGTGATGCTGCTTTAAGTACCTACATAGACTAAGGAGCTGGTGGTAGACCTGAGGAGAGCTAAGGTACCGGTGACCCCTGTTTCCATCCAGGGGGTCAGTGTGGACATGGTGAAGGATTACAAATACCTGGGGATACGAAATTGACAATAAACTGGACTGGTCAAAGAACACTGAGGCTGTCTACAAGAAGGGTCAGAGCCGTTTCTATTTCCTGAGGAGACTGAGGTCCTTTAACATTTGTCAGACGATGCTGAGGATGTTCTACGAGTCTGTGGTGGCCAGTGCGATCATGTCTGCTGTTGTGTGCTGGGGCAGCAGGCTGAGGGTAGCAGACACCAACAGAATCAACAAACTCATTCGTAAGGCCAGTGATGTTGTGGGGATGGAACTGGACTCTCTCACGGTGGTGTCTGAAAAGAGGATGCTGTCTAAGTTGCATGCCATCTTGGTCAATGTCTCCCATCCACTACATAATGTACTGGTTGGGCATAGGAGTACATTCAGCCAGAGACTCATTCCACCAAGATGCAACACAGAGCGTCATAGGAAGTCATTCCTGCCTGTGGCCATCAAACTTTACAACTCCTCCCTTGGAGGGTCAGACACCCTGAGCCAATAGGCTGGTTCTGGACTTATTTCCTGGCATAATTTACATATTATTATTTAACTATTTATGGTTTTATTACTATTTATTATTTATGGTGCAACTGTAACGAAAACCAATTTCCCCCAGGATCAATAAAGTATGACTATGACTTATTCATTGACAACAAACTGGTCTTTGCCTTTAAATCCAGGAGCTCAAATCATCCCCGGTGACGTCACTGAGTGGGCAGGGCCTCGGTAGGGGAAGTGACGTCAGGTCGGCAGAATGGTGGTCGGCGCCTTTCCCATTGCGAAGTTGGCGATGTTGGGGGTGCGGCAGATTAGCCGGCCGCTGGCCAACAGCATCAAGGCCAACGCCCGCCGGAGCCAGTTCTTCAAGACTTACATCTGCCAGCCGCCGGCACAGGGTGAGTACGCGAGGCCCGGGCTCCTTGTTCCAGATCGGCGGCGGCAAGCAGTAGCAACCTAACCTGCTGCGCTAGCCTTGATTGACGGACATCTTAAGCAATGGGAGGGGAAGGGCGGAGAATCAATGTCCAATGAGGAGACGGCAGTGGTAAGGGGGCGGGAGTCGGTAGAGTTTGTTTGAGAGGCAGAAAGTCACATTGAGAGGGGAGGAAGTGCTGGCTGGGGCGTTGTGAGGGGAGGCAGCGGAGGGTGAGGAGGGGGAGTGTAGTGGGAGGGAAGAGACCGAGTGTAGTGGGAGGGAGGCAGCAGAGAGTGAGGAGGGGGAGTGTAGTGGGAGGGAGGAGGTGGGGTAGTGAGGAGGAATGTAGTGGGAGGGAGGAGGTGGAGTAGTGAGGAGGGGGAGTGTAGTGGGAGGGGGATGAGGGAGGAGGTGGGGTGGTGAGGAAGGGTAGTGTAGGAGGGAGGAGGTGGGGTAGTGAGGGGTAATGGGAGGGGGGAGGAGGGGGAGTGTAGTGGGAGGGGATGGAGGGAGGAGGCGGGGTAGTGAGGAGGGGCAGGGTCCGGTCGGGAGGAGGAGGAGGAGGGATGGGGTGAGGATGTGTAGGGAGGTTGGAGAAGGGATCGGACGTCGGTAGATATTTGAACTGTGCTCTGCATCATAATTGTTGGTGGGTCACATGAATAAGGGGTTGGTGAATAACGGACATAAAATCCTACTTTCTGTTCTGACTCAAATACCAATGTTGAGTGTTTTCAGGGAGTGTTGGTCACTCAGATTCTGTTCCAGCTGGTTTGCGCTGGAAAAACAACAGCCCAAATTAACATTAGAATCACACCAACCTTTTCCCATTTCCTACACTCAAACTTGTTTAGCTTGGTGGTTGAAATGTGTGTAGATATTTAAATGTTCTGAAACTCTCTGCTACCTTCACCAATTTGGGCAGTCACAGAACAGTCCTGCAAGAAATAAGCCTTTCGGTTCAGCTAGTCCATGCTAATCTATTATTCTGCCCAGTCCCATCAACCTGTTCCCTGACCATACCCCTCCCATCCATGTACCTATCCAAATTTCTGTTAAATATTGAAATTGAACCCATGTTCACGACTTCTGCTGGCAGCTCAGTGCGCCCTCTCTCCGCCCTCAGTGAAGAAGTTCTCCTCCCCCCCCATCTTTCCCTTAAACATTTCACCTTTTGCCCGTAACCTCTAATTCCAGTCTCACCTTACCCCCTGTGGAAAAGCCCTATCGAATATTGAAAGGCCTTGAAAGAGGGGATGTGGAAAGGATAATTCCTCTGGCTGGGGAGTCTTAAGACCAGAGAACACAGCCTCAGAATAGAGGCATATTCATTTAGAACTGAGATGGGGAGGAATTTCTTTAGTCAGAGGGTGCTGAATCTGTGGAATTCGTTGCCAGAGGGGCTGAGAAGGCCAAGTCATTGAGTGTATTTAATGGCAGAAGTTGGTAGATTCCTGATTAGTCAGGATATGAAGGGATTACATGGAGAAGGCAGGAGATTGGGTCTGAGAGGGCAAATGGCTCAGCCATGATGAAATGGGGGAGCAGACTCGATGGGTCATAGAAACAAAAACCTACAGCACAATACAGGCCCTTTGGCCCACAAAGCTGTGCCGAACATGTCCCTACCTCAGAACTACCTGGGCTTTACCCATAGCCCTCTGTTTTCCTCTGTGAAAAGGGAAAGGTAGAAGAAATATACAGGCAAATATAATGCTCATGTAGGCTGAATTAAAAATGAGAACTCAGTAAAGCTTTGTATGGTTGAACTGCAAATGTGCAGCTACTGTGCTATGGAAAATGCACACCAGCCACAGCCCTGTGGACCTTCGCACCATGCTGCCTTCATCGTATGAGAGACGGCGCCCCACACGATCAAGTTTATCTATGCCTGCTCATGCTGTTTCTATGCCTGATGCGAGAACCTACACACTGGATAGAAGCTTCCTTCACTGTGCTATCAGAATTTGGAACAGCCTTCCAGATGCTGTGGTTGGAAACACCTGCGACGATGGGGTCCAAGCCTTCAAGAGTCGAGGGCACAAACATCTATCATCTCTGGGAGGGAAATCACATGCTTTTTCATAAGCTATCATGAAGGGGACCAGGATGGCAATGCTTGGTTGTTGGTAGGTAGGGTTAATACCTGACTTTCAAGAGCACTTGTGAGTTATGTTCCGGCTGGACTTAGTCCTTAAACTGCTGGAGAACAATGCGGAGAGAACAGGTGCTGTTTTCTCCCGGTAGGGATTAGTTTTTAGTTCCAAGTGCTCCTGTCATTGTCACCCTGCTGCCTTATCCTTCAATCTCTTTGAATTCTGGAGGACAGCATGTGTATATGCTATCGACGCCCTAACTAATCAGGAACCTATCAACCTTCTCTTTAAATAGACCAATGACTTGACCTCCACAGCTCTCTGCAGCAATAAATTCCACAGATTCACCACAGTTCAACGTACATATACTTTATACAACCTTGGGATTCATTTCCTTACAGCCGCAAAACAAAGGAACCCAATAGAACCTGTTAAAAACAGACCGTCAAACACCCAGTGTGCAGAGTGAGGAAAAAATACAAAGCGTGCAAACAACGAAGCAAGCAAACAGCATTCAGAACTGAAGTTCACAGTGCCAGGCATCACTGCAGCTGACCTAGAACTCCACTAGTTGTAGACCACAGCTTCAGTCCACCACTCTCTGACTAAAGAAATTCCTCTTCACCGCTGTTCTAAATGGACGTCCCTTTATCCTGAGGCTGTGCCCTCTGGTCCCAGACTCAATAGACAATAGGTGCAGGAGTAGGCCATTCGGCCCTTCAAGCCAGTACCGCCATTCACTGTGATCATGGCTGATCATCCACTATCAGTATCCAGTGCCTGCCTTATCCCCATAACCTTTGATTCCGCTATCCTTAAGAGCTCTATCCATCTCTTCCTTGAAAGCATCCAGAGACTTGGCCTCCATAGCCTTCTGGGGCAGAGCATTCCATACATCCACCACTCTCTGGGTGAAAAATTTTTTCCTCAACTCCGTTCTAAATGGCCTACCCCTTATTCTTAAACTGTGGCCTCTGGTTCTGGACTCACCCATCAGGGGAAACATGCTTCCTGCCTCCAGCGTGTCCAATCCCTTAATAATCTTATATGTTTCAATAAGATCCCCTCTCAGCCTTCTAAATTCCAGAGTATACAAGCCCAGTCGCTCCAATCTTTCGACATATGACAGTCCCACCACCCCGGGAATTAACCTTGTGAACCTACGCTGCACTCCCTCAATAGCAAGAATGTCCTTCCTCAAATTTGGAGACCAAAACTGCACACAGTACTCCAGGTGTGGTCTCACCAGGGCCCTGTACAGCTGCAGAAGGACCTCTTTGCTCTTATACTCCATTCCCCTTGTTATGAAGGCCAGCATGCCATTAGCTTTCTTCACTGCCTGCTGTACTTGCATGCTTGCTTTCAGTGACTGATGTACAAGAACACCTAGATCTCGTTGTGCTTCCCCTTTTCCTAACTTGACTCCATTTAGATAATAATCTGCCTTCCCATTCTTACCACCAAAGTGGATAACCTCATATTTATCCACATTAAACTGCATCTGCCCACTCACTCAGCCTGTCCAAGTCACCCTGCATTCTCATAACATCCTCCTCACATTTCACACTGCCACCCACCTTTGTGTCATTGGCAAATTTGCTAATGTTACTTTTAATTTCCTCATCTAAATCATTAATGTATACTGTAAATAGCTACGGTCCCAGCACTGAACCCTGCGGTACCCCACTGGTCACTGCCTGCCATTCCGAAAGGGACCCGTTAATCGCTACAATTTGTTTCCTGTCTGCCTACCAATTTTCAATCCATGTCAGTATTCTGCCCCCAATACCATGTGCCCTAATTTTGCCCACTAATCTCCTATGTGGGACTTCATCAAAGGCTTTCTGAAAGTCCAGGTACACTACATTCACTGGCTCTCCCTTGTCCATTTTCATAGTTATATCCTCAAAAAATTCTAGAAGATTAGTCAAGCACGATTTCCTCTTCGTGAATCCATGCTGACTTGGACCAATCCTGTTACTGCTATCCAGATGTGTCGTAATTTGATCTTTTATAATTGACTCCAGCATCTTTCCTACCACTGACGTCAGGCTAACCGGTCTATAATTCCCTGTTTTCTCTCTTCCTCCCTTCTTGAAGAGAGGGACAACATTAGCCACCCTCCAATCCACAGGAACTGATCCTGAATCTATAGAACATTGGAAAATGATTACCAATACGTCCACGATTTCTAAAGCCACCTCCTTAAGTACCCTGGGATGCAGACCATCAGGTCCCGGGGACTTAATCAGCCTTCAGACCCAACAGTCTATCCAACACCATTTCCTGCCTAATATAAATTTCCTTTAATTCATCCATTACCCTAGGTCCTTTGGCCACTATTACATCTGGGAGATTGTTTGTATCTTCCCTAGTGAAGACAGATCCAAAGTACCTGTTCAACTCGTCTGCCATTTCCTTGTTCCCCATAATAAATTCACTCGCTTCTGTCTTCAAGGGCCCAATTTTGGTCTTAACTATTTTTTTCCTTTTCACATACCTAAAGAAGCTTTTACTATCCTCCTTTATATTCTTGGCTAGTTTACCTTCGTACTTGATTTTTTTTCTCCGCGTATTGCCTTTTTAGTTACCTTCTGTTGCTCTTTAAAAGTTTCCCAGTCCTCCGGCTTCCCACTCATCTTTGCTATGTTATACTTCTCTTTTATTTTTATACTGTCCATTACTTCCCTTGTCAGCCACGGCCTCCCCTTACTCCCCTTAGGATCTTTCTTCCTCTTTGGAATGAACTGATCCTGCACCTTCCGCATTATTCCCAGTGACACTTGCCATTGCTGTTCCACTGTCATCCCTGCTAGGGTATTGTTCCATTGAACTTTGGCCAGCTCCTCCCTCATAGCACCATAGTTCCCTTTGTTCAACTGTAATACTGACACTTCCGAGTTTCCCTTCTCCCTCTCAAATTGTAGATTAAAACTTATCATATTATGGTCACTACCTCCTAATGGCTGCTTTACCTCGAGGTCCCTGATCAAACCCTGACTCTCCCACTATATTGAACATCCTCTCCAGTCCACTCTATCTGGGCCTTTTATATTTGATAGGTTTTAATGAGATCTCTTCTCTTCTCTTCTCTCCCCCCACCATCCTAAACTCCAGTGAGTACAGGCTCAGAGCTATCAAATGCTCCTCATAGGTTAACCCCGTCATTGCCAGGATCATTCTTCTGAACCTCTGGACCCTCATATACTTAGATAAGTTTCAATGAGTTGTGAAGAACGTGCACAGCCATGATGGGCCAAATAGCCTCCAGTGCTGTGCCTGATGATTTCCATGTCAGCCTGTGGCCTCACCCATTGGTTGGTCTATTTCAGCCTATCACTGGTTCGAGATGAAGATGAAGATGAGGATGATGGGGTTTAAAGGTGCCCAAGTGCAGCGCTTGAATGAGGACACAGCGGCGGAGCTGGGTTCGGAGCTGCTGGGAGAGGCCATCGTCTTTCTAATCGGGGGTGCCTGCATCTTGGCTGAGTACATGAGGCAGTCGTCGAACAGCGCCAAGAAGGAGGAGGAGCTACAATGCACACTGAGGGGCTTGGAGCAGCAGGTGGCACACCTCGCATTGACAGTCGAGGAACTGGATGCGCGCATTCGCGAAAACAATCGGCTTGTTTTGTCACTTCCTGCTGGATCTTTGGACCCGAGGGAAAAAACCCATTGACGGGCCCAGAGGTGGACTGCCTCATGGGTTACAAAGCCAAGTGACACGTGTAAGTTAGGGTGAAGGATTGCTGCCCCAAAGGTGTGATTTGCCTTATAAATGCGTGGTCACACCTTGACAAAGTCCCGCTTGAACATGTGTGTGCTTGCACCCTGTACCTGAACATATCTTGCCTCTGCGGTCGCAGGTGGGGAGAGTGGTATGTCTTGACATGTGCTTTGGCGTCCCGTAACATTTTGCCGATCATATGGAGTCTAATTGTTGCGCTTGTTTTAAAACTTTTTTCAGCTGAGCCACTGTTAAGATGTCGGAGGCACCACGCTGCTCCAGCTGCTGGTGTTCCACTGAACCCGGATGAGCAGAACTCGTTTCACCACCAAGAGAACCACGTGCCTTTGGGAATCTTTGTCCAACATCAGAGGATGCTGCCACACTGCTCGTCTCTTCCCCTCCTCCAGCCCTCAGGCACAAAAGAAAAACTCAACATTCTCCTGAATGGGATTTTCTTGGTTTTTTTGGTGCTAATGGACATCTCTGGTGCCAACATCAGACTAGAACGTTTGCGCCAGTCTGCTGTTTCCATGGCCTCTGATCTCTTTGCACTGCAAAACATCTCTGCAGGAAGGAACTGTTGTGGTTGATCAAGGTGACTCAGCAATGCCCCTCTTTTTCGAGGGAAATCACAATTAATATACAATAAATGCTGGCATCATAAACACCAGAATTAAACCTTTTGGACACTACCCTCTTTCTGTTGGTTGTATTTTTATTTATTGTTTTTTTCCAGGATCTGTCATTACTGCTGAGGTCGAGGTTTATACCTGTCCTCAATTACAGGAACATGGAATAAGGTACAGTACCAGCCCTTCAGTCCATGGTGTTAGTCAGACTTTTAACCTACTCTAAAATCAATCTAACCCACAGAACGCTCCACCTTTCTATCATTCATGTGGCTATCTACTCGCTGCCTGTTACGCCGCTGGTGTCTAGGGCAGCAATGAAGGTCATCCATCTCTGTCTGTCCTTGGCCACAGTGCTTCCTTCAACATGCCAGTAGATTCCTCCCAGTTTTTACCACTGTCAGCCATGCAAGCCCTCAAGTATACCGTCACAATAAGATGTAGAAGGATTCTTCATTGCTGTTTCTGTAACAGTTTTGTTTGACCAGTCAGGGTTGTTAGCCCTGAGCTGAACCCCCAAACCTGGAGGGCCAGTGGACCCCTCAGTCTGGCTTCTACCCCTGACCTGTCTGGCATGGGTGACCCTACTGACAGCCAAAGTATAAAGCCCTGACTCCAGCAGCACAGCTCTCCGATTTATTAAGGCTCAAACCATCACAAGGTTCTGGTCCTTTTGGAGGCTCTGCCGATGTAAGAGACTCTTAAATGTCCCTAATGTATCTGCCTCTACCACCATACTGGCAGCACGAACCACCCACCCACTACTCTGTGTGTAAATTGTCCTGTGATTAATTTAGGATTAAATTGGGGGATTGCTGGACAGTGGCTCGAAGGGCCAGAAGAACCTATTCTGTGCTGTAGCTCAGTAAAATAAAATAATCTCTGATACGCCTTTATAATTTCCTCCAACAACCTTAAAAGTATGTGCCCTCATTAGCTATTTCCCTGCCTTGGTTGTCTGCTCTATCTATGACTCTTGTACACCACTATCAGTCGCTTCATCTTCCTTTGCTTCAAAGAGGAAAACCCCCTAGCTCAATCAACCTATCCTCATAAGACGTGCTCTCCAATCCAGGCAGCGTCCTGGTAAATCTCTGCTCCCTCTCTAAAAGTTTCCACATTAAGTATAGAGCATGACTTGGGTGGTGGGGATCTCTGATAATGGATGCTGCTTTCCTACAACAGCATTTATACATAAACTTAAAAAGCGTATTCCTCTCCATAGATGCTGCCTGACCTGCTGAGTTCCTCCAGCATTTTGGTTGTGTTACTCTGGATTTCCAGCATCTGCAGAATCTCTCGTGTTTGTAATCTGAAGGGAAGGGGGATAAACGGGAAGGGTAATTTTCAGGTGTTGATTCTTGCAA
The DNA here is from genome assembly GCF_030028105.1 of Mobula birostris. Lineage (NCBI taxonomy): Eukaryota > Metazoa > Chordata > Chondrichthyes > Myliobatiformes > Myliobatidae > Mobula > Mobula birostris. The sequence goes on along the minus strand of NC_092381.1, from coordinate 114,409,448 downwards.
CATCCAGTCATAGTGGGTGTTTCTGGAGACATTTGCAAGATTCCTATTTGCTTTTGACTGAAATTCAGTAAATTGCTTGTTGGCCTTGATACCGTTTCATGTTGGCAAGGGAAGCAAATGGGATGGAAAGCCTTCAATCGAGTCATTCAATGAAGCGTACCAGCATAGGATTCTGCAGACTGACTTGCTGCAAGTCTGTTGCTTGCAATTAATTACATACTTGTATAACTGTGAAGGAGTGAACACAAGATTCTGGAAATCCAGAGTAACACGAACAAAATGCTGGGATAACTCAGTAGGTCAGGCAGCGTTCATGGAAAGGAATGACAAGTTGATGTTTCGGGTCAAGACCCTTCATCAGATAATGTTTGAAAACTGCTTGGCAAGAGGTCCGAAGCACTAATATCTACTCAGCTCCACACCTGGGAAAGATCAGTTAAACTCTCATAAGCAATTCAAAGAATATGCCAAGATGCTAATTTAATTCGTGTTTTATGCTTGGCAAGTACAAATAAACACACCCATAATGACTTTGTCTCCAATTAAATGACCAAAAAAAAATCTAAGGATAAGAACCTGAGTTAATAACCTTCTAAAACAGGGTTCCTGACCTGGGGTCAGTTAATGATAGGGGTCCATGGAATAAAAACTTTGGGAACTCCTGTTCTAAACTGAAGCAGGTGGAGTTTTGCTTTTGCATTCATAAACTTCAAATAAGAAGATAAGGAATTTGAACTTGGATCTGAAATGATTTTATATTTATATAGTCATAGAGAAGTACAACACAAATAGGCTCTTCAGCCCATTTAAACTGCATACTCCCTGATATTCTGTTTGCGTGTGATGAGGTTGGAGGAAAACACCTTGTATTCCGTTTGGGTAGACTCCGACCTGATGGCATAAACACTGATTTCTCAAACTTCTGGTAATGCCCCCCCTTCACCATTTCCCTCTCTCACACATTATCCCCTTGCCCGCCCATCACCTCCCTCTGGTGCTTATCCCCCCCTTTTTCTTTCTTCCACGGCCTTCCGTCTTTCAACAATCAACTTCCCAGGTCTTTATTTCATCCCTCCTCCTCCTGTTTCACCGATCATCTGGTGTTTCTCTCTCCCCTCTCCCCACAAACTCCTCACTTTATTTTCTCCAGTCCTGCTGAAGAGTTTTGGCCCGAACCATCGACTGTACTCTTTTCCCGAGACGATGCCTGGCATGCTGAGTTCCTCCAGCATTTTGTGTGTGTTGCTCAGATTTCGAGCACCTGCAGATTTTTTCTTGTTTGTCAGGGGAAAACTCTTCTCTTTCGCTCTTGCAAGCTTATCCTTCTACACTCAGTGGCTACTTTATTAGGTACATCACGCCTATCCGTGGCGTGAAGCAACTGAGAGTACGAGACTCCCCCCCCCCCCCCCCCGATAGGATGCCAGTCTATTGTGAGGTTAACCCCCGGGAATTGAACCTGGGTCACTGGTACTGTAAAGCATTGTGCTAACCACTAGGCTATGCTTCCAGGGTGTTCTTCTGCACGCCACTGTTGTAACGTGTGGTTTGTCGCTGTCCTGTCAGCTTGAAAACAGTCTGGCTGTTCTCCTTTTCTCTCTTTCATTACCATAACTGCTGCTCACTGTTTTATTTGTTTCTTGCACCATTCTCTGTAAACTCTGGAGCAGGGGATTCTCAAACCAGGGTCCACGGCATTAATGAAAAGTTTGGGAACCCCTGCTCCAGAGACTGTTGTGCATGAAAATCCCAGGAGATCAGCAGATTCTGAAATACTCAAACCACCCCATCTGGCACCAAAAATCATTCCATGGTCAAAGTCATTTCTTCTCCATTCTGATGTTTTGTCTGAATATAAACTGAACCTCTCATCTATGTCTGCATGCTTTTATGTGTTCAGTTGCTACTACATGATTGGCTGATTAGATATTTGCATCAACAAGCAGGTGTACCAAAAAAGTGACCACTGAGTATTTTTATCCATCTTGCTTCTGTCTGTGACACTGATTTCAACTTTGTAGTGTGACTCTGCAATATAATCTTCAGAATTCCTTACTAAGTTTCTGTTATTGTTTTATTTGCTTGTGAATTGATTCCTCAGGTTAATCTTATAGCTCTTCTTAAATGATCATGAACCATAATATAGAAAATCAAGCTTTGCAGATGTAGAATATATGCAAGGTAAAAATATTGCTGCAAAGATTTCCACTGTTGCAGAGATTTCCCAACAAAAACAAAAACCCTGTAGATCAGACGTGTCATGAGTTGTTGTGTCTGTTCTGATTAAAATAAAACCTCTTCTGCATGCAGTGAAGTTTGCTTTCTGGTAAGATGGTGGCGTGTTCAGTCACAAGGCTTCTACCTTCGCCCTGGAGTAATGCTGTTGAGTTTGGCTGTATTCATGTATGGCTGAATGACAATTAAACTTGAACTGAAGTGATTAACTTGGTCCATCTATCCCATATATACTCTGTTCACACCCCTGTGGGGTGACACAAGGCAGTGGGAGATGTGAGCGTAGAGATAGACTTGTTGTATCTGGGATGTGGTTTTTGCCAAATGACCAACACATATTTCATTAGAATAAAAGATTTATTTACAAAAATTGTAGAAAAATCAGTACAAATAAATTCCATTGAGTATGGATGTGTACATTCTCCCTTCCCCACCCAAATACAACATACAATAGTCTGGGCTATTATAGCAGGGCCGGTGTTCCCTACCTGGGGCCCCACAGATCCCTTGGTTAATGGTAGGGGTCCACGGCATAAACCCCAGTAGTAGGGACAGATTGATATTTCTTAATCGTCCACATGCACTCCCGATGGTGGAATCAATATAGATATAAGAATACTCCCTTGAACACTGGGCTGAGTCCAATACTGGAAGAACTCCTACCTCAGGTAGACTGCACAATTGTATCACACTGCATATACTTCACATATCTCTGTAGTAGACTCACTCCACTCATGGTCTTCTTGTTCTGCTTAAAGGTGCAATAAAGAGTTTGACAAGGAAAATGAATACTACTGATATAAATATTCAGTAGGCAAGTCTAACTGCAAACAATTACCTCTGCTTTAAGTGGCTAGTCACAACAATCTTGCTCTCTTGAGACATCAGAAAAATTGATGCTATTAATTCTGAGTGTTGAGAGTCATAACATGAAGGTTGGAGAGCCTCAAGATTCAGATTACTGGGTCCACAAATCCAATGAGATAGATGTACCCTTTCCAAAATAGGAGTTTTTGGTGATCAACTCTTCTGAAATACTATATGGTACTATACAGACAGGAGAACCACAGGTAGTTTACAGCATTAGATGTTCACCAATCTGGACATTAGCTCAAGACCAACCAGTTTGTGCAAGATGAACTTATTTGAAGCTAGACACCACACAAGCTTGGATGGTTTCTTAAGATCTAAGTTTGGCAAAAGGTTCTTTGAGTTAATCAGGAGCAAAAAGCTAGGCTTGTGTGGAATGTTAGATACTGGTACATTCACCAGAAACGTTGAGTGGAAACCTTACGACTTTACGGGACCCCTGGGGTTCACTCACATCTGGCCTGGCCACTTTAGGTTAAACTCAGGCAGGCCAAAATTAAACTTTACAGATCATCCCATGAGTTGGCACTGATCAGCCATCATCACGTTCATCACAAAATTCATTAAAGGAATATTTAAACCAGAGAGTGAAATTATGCCTTTGGCATAATTCATCCAGATTTGAAGCCAGCACCAGGAGATGTGTTCCTGACCAGTAAAACAAGGTTGCAGTTGACGACAGGAAAGTTAAACTGAAATGGGTAATAAGTAAGCCAAAGTTGCTGGAGTGGGAAAACAGGGTGGAATGAGTGCAGATTTCATCTTGGAGAATGAGGGGATCTTCAGAATGGGAGAATGATGAATTGAACTTCCTGATAGATTGCATGGGAACAGGTAGATGATGTAAACAGATTCCCAACTTGGGGTTCATGTTTAATGGTATTGGTCCATGGCATAAAAAGATTAGGAAACCCTGAAAGGCACATTAGAATTATTTATTCTTTGCCCTGTGTACTGTGTTCCAATGTAGGTATCCCAAGTATTTTACAATATCACATGCTCACCAATCTAGACAAGAGTAATATTACCTCAAAATAGACCTGTTAAAGCCAACTGAGCTCATTTGAAATCAAGCTGGACACCACACAAGCCTGAAAGTCTTCTTAAATCTAAGTTTGTCAAAAGGTTCTTGGAGTTAATCAGGAGCAAACTTAGCTGGACTAGTATGGAATGGTAGATACTGGTACTTTAATCAGAAACATTGAGTGGAGACTGTACATCTACCTTAGGGTTCACTCTTCCCCCATCAGGAGTACTGCCTTCTTCCCAGTAATGTTCAAACATCTTTGCTTATTTAATATGGTCTGTATTCCGACAATTCCTATTGGAATAACACGTAGACACAGCAGAAAGGGAGTGAGCACTCATGATGCAAATCTGGGGAAACACTAGATAAGTTTGAAACAAACACAATCGCCCTGTGGATTCAACTTCCCAAGCTACGAGTCATTAAGGTGTTTGACACTATTTATTCTTACTCTAGTTAGTGACTGTGCTATCCAGGTGGAATTGTAGCCAATAATTGTTGGGTAATAATTTGTTCAATAGAGAAATAAAAATACTCAGAGGCAACACACAGCACTCAAATGATTTCCAATGTGTACTCTTTTCCCCATTTTTATACATTTCTATTTACAATAAACCAACAGATATACAGTTCTGGAAAATGAAGTTCTTGTCACTTCACGATATGTCCTGGATCAGGCAGCTGCTGTGTGAAGGTCGTTGTCCCATTTCCCACCCCCAGTCCCACGCAGCACCCCTGCCCTTGGTGCATTTCTCATACAGGATCTGTCCAAAGGGTCCGGGACCCACCTCACTCAGTCCGTGCTCCCAGTTTCTTCATGTACTCCTGCAAAGCGTTCAGCCTGGCATCGATTTCAGAAAGGTCGCAGGAGTCCAGGTAGTTTTCTGTGAAGAAATGTCTGTGAGAACCGGGATTTTTTTCCCCCTAACCTTTTTTATACCAGGGACCCCTACTGTTAACTGAGGGGTCTGTAAACTCCAGGTTGGGAACCCTGATTTAGATGATTAGAACCAAAACTCAGTATCAGGTTTAAATCACTGGCATATGTTGTGAAATTTGTTGCTTTGCAGCGGCAGTACATTGCAATACATAATATTTTTAAAAACTACGTGTGTGTGTATAGCAAAACTAAGGCTGAAAAAGGTGAGGTAGTGTCCCTGGTTTTATTGTCCACTCAGAAATCTGATGGCAGAGGGGAAGAAGCTGTTCCTGAATCGTTGAGTGTGTGTCTTCAGGCTCCTGTACCTCCTCCTCGATGGTAGCAATGAGGAGAGGGCATGCCCTGGCTGATGGGCGTCCTTAATGGTGGATACCGCCTTTAGAAGATGTCCTCGATGCTGAAGAGTCTAGTGTCCATGATGAAGCTGACTGAGTTTGTAACTTTCTGATCCTGTGCACTGGCTCGTCCATACCAGACGGTGATGGAACCAGTTTGAACGCTCTCCACGATACACGTGTAGAAACTTGCAAGTCTTTGGTGACATACCAAGTCCCGTCATACTCCTGATGAAATATAGCTGCTGCAGTGCCTTCTTTGTAATTGCATCGATTATGTTTGACCCAGGATAGGTCTACAGGGCATTGAAACTGCTCACCCTTTCCACTGCTGATCCCTCTGGTATGTGTTCCCTCAACTTCCCCTACCAAAAGTCCACAATTAATTCCTTGGTCTTACTGACATTGTTGCAACACCACTCAACCAGCTGATCTATCTCGCTCCTGTACACCACCTCATTGCCATCTGAAATTCTGCCAGCAATAGTTGTCATCAGCAAATTTGTAGATGGTGTTTTGAGCTGTGCCTAGCCACACGTGGGCGTTGAGAGAGCAGAGCAGAGCAGTGGACTAAGCACGTATACCTGAGGTGCGCCGATGTGATTGTCAGTGAGGAGATGGTATTTCCAATCTGCACTGTGGTCTCGTAGTGAGGAAGTCAAGTACATAGTTGCAGAGGGAGGTACAGAGGCCCAGGTTTTGGAGCTTGTTGGTTAGAACTGAAGGTATGATTGTGTTGAACACCGAGCTGTAATCAATAAACAACAGCTTGATGTAGGTTTTGCAGTTGTCCAGACAACCCAAGGCTGACTGGAGTCAGGGAGATTGATTGCATCTGCTCTGGCAATAACATTGTATATCAGCGAGTTGTTTGTTATGTCTCCACTCTCATCTCCTTTTTCCCTTATAAGGGAGAGAGCCTGTGGGATGTCAAATTACCAGGTGAATGAGTAGTCTTCGGGGTACTGCAAGTCTGTGTCTTTATTGATGCTTGCTGCACGCTTAAGTGCTCGTTGGGGGCGGGTGCCATTGCTTTTTCTGCCGGTGCTGGGGGGTGGGGCATCGTTACTTTGCTGCTGCTTATGCTTGGGAGGGAGGAGCTGGGGGGGCTTTGGGGTTCTACATTTAACTGTCATTCGTTCTTCATGCACTCCTGTTTTTGTGGATGGTTGCAAAGAAAAAGAATTTAGGATGTATATTGTATACATTTTTCTGACATTAAATGTACCTTTAAAACCTTTGAAATTGCAGTGAGTCCAGGTCCTTGCTTTGCCAGGAGTTGATTCTGGCCTCTCTCAGTTCATCACAGTAGATGTGAGTGCAACTGGGCAATAGTCATTCAGGCAGCTTCCCCTGCTCTCTTTGGGCACTGATGATTGTCGCCTTTTTGAAGCAGGTGTGAACCTCTGACTGTAGCAGTCAGGTCCCTGAACTCTCCGGCCAGCTGGTTGGCACAGGTTTTCAGTGCCCTGCAGCAATCAGGTCCCTGAACTCTCCGGCCAGCTGGTTGGCACAGGTTTTCAGTGCCCTGCCCATCAGGGCCTGACACCTTGATGTTTTGACGTCGACCTCTGAGGCAGAGATCACAGGGTCACCAGATGCTGCAGGCATTTACACAGGTGTAGTTTTATTTTCCCTCAGTAGACTATATGAATCTCCTGGTTCATCCATGGCTTTTGGTTTGGGTATGTCCAGTATGCTCTCGAAGGCACACAGTTACCCACACAGGTGTTAATGTAGTCACTGACAACTGTGGCGTATTGATTCAGATTCAAGGATGAGTCCACGAATATTGTCCAGTTCACCGACTCAAAGCAGTGCTGTAAGTGCTCCTCTGCCTCCCTTGACTGTATTTTCTTGGTCTTCACCACTGGTGCTGCAGCCTTTGGTCTCTGCCTGTACGCCAGGAGTAGAAGTACAGGCAGGTGATCAGACTTTTCAAGTGTAGGCGTAGGATGGCACAGTAAGCATTCTTGATGGTGGTATTACAGTCGTTGAGTGTGTTGGCTCCTCTGGTTCCACAAATGATGTGTTGGTAGTGGTTGTTCAGAATTCACGCTAGCCGGGTTGAAGCCCTCCACAATGATAGGGAAGGCATCTGAGTGCACTGTTTCGTGTTACAGATACTCACTTGTTCCGAATTGGATATATTTATCATGGTTATGATGACTCACATGATAAGTAAACCCAATTAGTCTCACTCTTGTTTTTGCTTACAGTACTTCTCTCTCTATAATTATCATTGAATCTGCTTCCACTACCTTGGGCAGCAGTTTCAGATTACATAGAAACATAGAAAATAGGTGCAGGAGTAGGCCATTCAGCCCTTCGAGCCTGCACCGCCATTTATTATGATCATGGCTGATCATCCAACTCAGAACCCCGCCCCAGCCTTCCCTCCATACCCCCTGACCCCCGTAGCCACAAGGGTCATATCTAACTCCCTCTTAAATATAGCCAATGAACTGGCCTCAACTGTTTCCTGTGGCAGAGAATTCCACAGATTCACCACTCTCTGTGTGAAGAAGTTTTTCCTAATCTCGGTCCTAAAAGGCTTCCCCTCTATCCTCAAACTGTGGCCCCTCGTTCTGGACTTCCCCAACATCGGGAACAATCTTCCTGCATCTAGCCTGTCCAATCCCTTTAGGATTTTATACGTTTCAATCAGATCCCCCCTCAATCTTCTAAATTCCAACGAGTACAAGCCCAGTTCATCCAGTCTTTCTTCATATGAAAGTCCTGCCATCCCAGGAATCAATCTGGCGAACCTTCTTTGTACTCCCTCTATGGCCCTCTATTACCTCTCAGCACTACCGTCAGGAAGGAGGTGAGGAGCCTGAAGATCCACACTCAAGTTTTGAGGAACAGCTTCTTCAGATTTCTAAATGGACAATGAACCCAATGACACGACCTCACTACTTTTTTATTTCTAAAATAAAATAAAGTTAAATAAGGAATGCAAAAAGGAAAAAAGTACACACACATACTGTCTATAATAAAGTACACACACACACATACAATCTATAATAAAGTACACACACACACACAGTATATAAAGTACAGTGCCTATAAAAAGTATTCACCCCTCCATGGAAGTTTTCATGTTTTATTGTTTTACAACATAAAATCACAGTGGATTTAATTTGTTTTATTTTGACACTGATCAACAGAAAAAGACTCTTTCATGTCAAAATGAAAACAGATCTGTACAAAGTGATCTAAATTAATTACAAATATAAAACACAAAATGATTGACTGCATAAGTACTCACCCCTTCAAGTCAATATTTAGTAGGTGCACCCTTGGCAGCAATTACAGCCTTGAGTCTGTGTGGAAAGGTCTCTATCAGCTTTACACATCTGGACATTACAATTTTTCCCCTTCTTTAGAAAACTGCTCAAGCTCTGTCAGATTACATGGGATCATGAGTGAACAGCCTTTTTCCAAGTCCAGCCACATATTCTCAATTGAAATGAGGTCTGGACTTTGACACTCCAGGACATTAACTTTGTTGTTTTTAAGCCATTCCTGTGAAGCTTTGGCTTTATTCTTGGGGTCATTGTCCTACCGGAAAACAAGTCGCAGTTCTCTTGCAGACTGCATCACATTTTCCTCCAGGATTTCCCAGTATTTCGCTGCATTTATTTCACCCTCTACCTTCCCAAGCTTTCCAAGTCCTGCTGCAGCACCACCATGCTTCACGGTAGGGATGGTCTGTTTTTGATGATGTGCGATGTTACCGTTTAGTCTGATGGCTAAAAAGCTCACTTTTAGTTTCATCAGACTTTAGAACCTTCTTCCAGCTGACTTCAGAGTCTCCCATAGGCCTTCTGGCAAACTTTAGCCAAGACTTCATATGAGGAGTTTTTTCAACAGTGGCTTTATCATTGCCACTCTCCCATAAAGCTGAGACTGGTGAAGGACCCGGACAACAGTTGTATGCACAGTCTCTCTCATCTCAGCCCTGAAGCTTGTAACTCCCCCAGAGTTGTCATAGGTCTCTTGGTGGCCTCCCTCATTAGTTCCCTCTTTGGACAGTCACTCAGCTTTTGAGGATGGCTACTCTTAGCAGATTTACAGCTGAGCCAAATTCATTACATTGCTTGATGATTGACTCAAATATACTCCAAGGGATATTCAGTGACTTGGAAATTTTCTTGTATCCATGTCCTTCCTGACTTATGCTTTTCAATAACCTTTTGGCGAAGTTACTTGGTGTGTTCTTTTGTCTTCATGGTATAATTTTTGACAGGATATTGACTCACCAGATACAGGTGTATTTTTACTGTAATCAATTGAAATACCTTGACTGCACACAGGTCTCCAAAAACAGATCTCCATTTAACTAATTATATGACTTCTAAAATGAATTGGCTGCACCAGCGTCATATTAAAGGGAGGTGAATATTTATGCAATCAATTTTTTGTGTTTTATATTTGTAATTAATTTAGATCCCTTTGTCGAGATCTGTTTTTACTTTAACACAAGTGTTTTTTTCTGTTGATTAGTTTCAAAAAAGCCAAATTAAATCCACTGTGATTCAATGTGGTAAAACAATAAAATATGAAAACTTCCAGGGGAGGGGGTGAATACTACTTATAGGCACTCTATATATAATATGTATCTTATTGTAATTTATGGTATATATTATGTATGTTGCTGCCTCAAAACAAATTCCATCACATACCAGTGAAAATAAACCTGACTCTGAAAACTTTCCTTTGTCATCATCTTCCAATTCCAGATCCCATTGTACCATTGCCTGAACTACTTTCCACCCAACAGGAATAATCTTCCCCAGCAATATCTGAGCATTTCAGAAAATGTTGTATGGTCTGTATTCCAACAATTCCTATTGGAATAACCCACAGGGCACAGCGGACAGGGAATAATGCTGGAGGAACTCAACATCTATGGAGGGGAATAAACAGCCAACATTTTGTGCCGAGCCTCTTCAGCTGGATTGCTGATTATACAGCAGTTAATAGCAACTTCTTTATAAGCTACCCTTCGTCTAGGAATGGGACACAAACCAAAGCTGGCACCTCTCAAATAAATTGAGCGGGAACAAGCTACGTACCTGCACTACCCGGCAGACCAATATTTTGAGGGTGTGTGAGGTGTGAATGGTCTCCAGTTTGTACCATGTTCTTACCTTTGTCAGACATCTTGTTTGACTTTGTGGGGGTGCTGGCCAAACGCTTCTGCTTGGGCTTCCTCCGAGTCTGAAGAAACAGAATATAAAGCTGTTCTTATTTCTTGGAAAGCTGCAGCAAATGAATCCATTCAGCCCGTCCTACTTTTGCTAGCTCTTTAGTCAAGCTCTTCAGCTAACTCCACATCCTACCCTTTCCTCAAGAGTATGACAAATGTCTCCTTTTATAAAACTGTCCAAATCACCTATGAAACGCTGCAGTCAAATCCGCTGTACCATACATTGCCAAACACCTTCTAACTTGTAGTTTAAGAAAAGATGAAACTAGTAATCATGCTCCCCATAAACCAACACCAAGTCTAAGCCTCGATCAACATCACAAAACAAATCATCACACTGCTGCTGCTGGAAGCATAAATGGGTTGTCACATGTCATACAAGCATCAGTCATTTTGGGAAATCAGGACGTCATGAAAGGTCTTAAAAAATGCAAGTCTCTCTTCTGTTTTTTAAATGCACAAAATGATGGTTAAATGCCGTTGGTGAACCATGGCAACGTTCTGCAGGCTACATACAATACTTTTAAGTATACTACTTTTGAATTACTCTAACTGCAATCTGCAGCATGTAATTTAAGCAATGTACCTTTAAGTGTCCCTCAGATTTCTGAGGACTCAGCAGTCTTAACTTTCAAGCAAGCAGGTACCTTTAAGTGGCTGAAGATTAATCGCCGTGGCCGGAAGCAAGGCAGAGGGGTAGGAATGAGGCTGCCTCTACCCAGCATTTTGTCAGCAAATGTGCAGTCGATGGAGAACAAAACTGAGGGCCTGAGGGAAAAGTTGTTGTATCCATCACGGGTAAAGCCCTCCCTACCACCGAACACATCTACATGAAATGCAGCCGCACACAGCAGCATGCATCATAAGGAACCCCCACTACCCCAGGGCATGCTCTCTTCTCGCTGCTGCCATTGGGAAGAAGGTATAGGAGCGCAGTACTCACAGCAACAGGCTCAGGAACAGTGATCACCCCTGAACCATCAAGCTCTCGAACCAGAGGGGACTTAACTCCATTTCACTTGCCCCATCGTTGAAATGTTCCCACAACCCATGAACTCACTTTCAAGGTCTCTTCATTTCGTGTTCTTAATATTTATTGCTATTTATTTACTATTATTTCTCTCATTCTGTATTTGCACAGTTCATTTTCTTTTGCACACCGGTTGATCTCCCAAGTTGATATGGTCTTTCATTGATTCTAGTATGGTTATTATTCTACTAAGGACTTATTGAGTGGCCTGCAAGGAAATTAATCTCATGGTTGGATATGGTGACACATATGTACTTTGATAATAAATTTACTTTAAACAGCCGTAAAAACTTAAAATACTTATTAAACATTGTTTGGAGGAGCTTTCCATCACACAGAAATTCCTCAATGCTCACACTACATAGAGCAATAGACGACAGACCTTTCGGCCTGCCCAACCATATTTGCACTGACCACAAAGCCAACCCAAACTAATCCCATTTTGAGAAGGAATATAGAGAGAATGATCAACACTGTAATCAGAGGACAAGCCTTAAACCAATCGAGGTCAGCAGTGTGATGGAATTCCCGTTTACTGCACAGACGGAGGCTCTGGAAGCACTCTAGCTGCTCAGCACCATCCAGGACAAATCATTTGGCTTGTCTAAAACAACACACACAAAATGCTGGAGGTACTCAGCAGGTCAGGCAGCATCTATGGAAGGCTGAGACCCTTCTTCAGGACTGGAAAGGAAGGGGGAAGACATCAGAATAAAAAGTTGGGGGAGGGGAAGGAGGCTGGCTAGAAGGTGATAAGTGCAGCCAGTTGGGTAGGAAAGGTCAAAGGCTGGAGAAGATGGAGAACAGAGTGGACAATAGCAGGAGGACAGGATCCAAGGGAAATGATAGGCAGTTGAGAAGATGTAAAAGGTCTAAGTGGGGAATAGAGGAAGGGGGGGGTGGGAATTAGTTTACCAGAAGGAGAAATTAATATTCATGGAGGAGACCCAGAGGAAATTAAGGTGTTGCTCCTCCACCCCGAGGGTGGCTTCATCTTGGCACAAGAGGAGGTCGTGGACCAATGTGTCGGAACAACAGGAATGGGAATTGGAATTGTAATGTTTGAGCACCAGGAAGTCCTGCTTGGTGCCAAATGGTAACTTGCCTATTTGAAGTGTCTGAACACTGACTCCTTCCACTCTCATTCTACCTAGGCCGCTGTGTCTTCAAATTCAAGTACCCTACTGCAGACCAGCCAATAACCCTTCCCAAGCTCACAGCCTCTAAGAAAGGACTTCTGAATATTTACAGGTTTCCCTCGTATTCCACAAACCATCTTGGCTTGGAAATGTGTTGCCATTCCCGCATCATTGCAGGGTCCCATTCCCAGAACTCTTCATCCCAACAATGTGGGAGCATCTTTACAAAGGCATCAGCAGTTAAGAGAAGCAACTTACCATCACTACCACTGTCACAGAGACAATTAGGAGCTTGTAATATTTACGGGATGCAGGTATCACTGATATGAGTACAGTAGAACTTGGCACAAAGAACATTAGTGGCGAGGCTTATTTTTTCCGGGGACTTACCAAGTTGGGACTGGTCCAGGAAGCTGATGCCAGTGGTTTTCTGACTCTTTGCAATCTGTTGGAAGAGAGGGAAAGGAAGAAGCTGTAATACAGGCTACATCAGAATTACCAGCAGTCAGCATCATTACTCAGAAACTAAGGAGATTCTGCAGATGCTGGAAATCCACAGTAACGCACAAACATGCTAGATGAACTCAGCAGGTCAGGCAGCATCTATGGCGTGGAATAAAGAGTCGATGTTTTGGGCCAAGACCCTTCATCGTCATTTCTAAGCAAGTTTCTGAATCAGTAAGGAAGTGACACAGCAGGCACCTTGGGCCTAAGCCACCATGTGAATCGGACAAAGCTTAATACGAGGCACCTACAGCTGAGCAGGTTACTTGGCCCATCATACTCTTTAAAAAAAGAACTATAAACTAAAACACAGAACAGTACAGGCCCCTTGGTCCATAATGTTAAGCCAACCTTTAAAACCCACTCCAAGATCAGTGCACGGGTTCCCAACCTTTATCATGCAATGGATCAATACCATTAAGCAAGGGATCCATGGATCCCAGGTTAGGAATCCAGATTCCCTCCCTCATAGCCCTCCATTCTTTCTTTCATCCTTGTGCCTATCTATGAGTCTCTCAAACACCACACTCTGTAAAATATCTACCACTATCTTTTCATTTTGAAACTAACTTCAGTCCTCGTTTTTTCAATTCTGATGCTAAAACTTTGAATTGAAGTGTTAAGCAACACACATCAAAGTTGCTGGTGAACGCAGCAGGCCAGGCAGCATCTCTAGGAAGAGGTACAGTCGATGTTTCGGGCCGAGACCCTTCATCAGGACTAACTGAAAGAAGAGCTAGTAAGAGATTTGGAAGTGGGAGGGGGAGGGGGAGATCCAAAATGATAGGAGAAGACAGCAGGGGGAGGGATGGAGCCAAGAGCTGGACAGGTGATAGGCAAAAGGGATATGAGAGGATCATGGGACAGGAGGCCCAGGGAGAAAGACAAGCGGGGGGAAGGGGGGGACCCAGAGGATGGGCAAGGGGTATAGTCAGAGGGACAGAGGGAGAAAAAGGAGAGAGAGAAAAAGAATGTGTGTATATAAATAAATAAATAAATAACGGTTGGGGTACGAGGGGGAGGTGGGGCATTAGCAGAAGTTTGAGAAGTCAATGTTCATGCCATCAGGTTGGAGGCTACTCAGACGGAATATAAGGTGTCATGCCACCAGGTTTCTCCCTAGGCCTCCTGTCCCATGATCCTCTCATATCCCTTTTGCCAATCACCTGTCCAGCTTTTGGCTCCATCCCTCCCCCTCCTGTCTTCTCCTATCATTTCGGAACTCCCCCTCCAACTTTCAAATCCCTTACTCACTCTTCCTTCAGTTAGTCCTGACGAAGGGTCTCGGCCTGAAACGTCGACTGTACCCCTTCCTAGAGATGCTGCCTGGCCTGCTGCGTTCACCAGCAACTTTGATGTGTGTTGCTTGGATTTCCAGCATCTGCAGAATTCCTCGTCTTTGCAAACTGAAATGTTAACTTTGTTTCCCTTCCCACAGATGTTGACAGACCTGCTGAGTGTTTCCAGCACTCTTTGTTTTTTTTTATCTCAAATACTTAACATTAGCAGTTTTTTTATTTTCAATAACTGATGTGGTCACATAGTTTCTCACTGAAACCTGCTATACTTGTCATGTTTCTTACATAACAACAGCAACTATACTCAAAAAGACTTTCATGGCGGCAAAACAGTTTGTGGCGTTGTGGAAGAGGATAGGAAATGCAGATATTGTGTGATAGCCGAGGTGGATATCTGGAGGCACAGATCAATCAGGATCTCACTTGAGTGATAGAACACACTAAAGAGGCTGAATGTCCTCTCAACTAATTTCACCTGTACAGTTAGGAACTGCAATTTGAGCTTTGAAGTCTAAACAGGAGTCAGGCAAGGCTGTGTGATGTTAGTGGTATTGTTTAACCTGGTGATGGACTGGGTTAGGCAAACAATGAAAGACAAGCAGAGAGGCATTAGGTGAACTTCGACTTTGCGGATGACCTGGCATTACTATGACATACATGCAGCACCTGGAAGAGAAAACTCAGCACATGTGTACCTTTGCAGGACAGCTTGGACTCAGCTGGAGAATGTCTTGAGACCTTGACCCTCAGTGTAGAGTCTCCTCCTCCTGTCAAGGCACATGGCGTTGTCTTACCCAGCACCGGCAGATTCACCTACCTGGGCAGCATCATTCAGCAGGAAGGTGGGACTAACGATGACATCCAGTGCAGACTCAAAAGCTAGAAACATCTTCAGGTCAATGAGCAGCATATGGGGATTGACTAAATAGCATCCACACAAAGGTGAAGCCATACCAGAGCTGCGTTCTGTCCACACTCTTGTATGGGTCAGAATGGTGGCTCATGACAGAGAGCGACTTTGCCAAGTTGTCTTCATTCCTCACCATGATCTCTCAGAAGATCCTCCATATTTTCTGGCCAAGAAAGATCTCCAACTATGCCCTACTCCTTCAGTGTCATCAAGAGGACAATCATCATGAAGAAACGTTGGAGATGGATTGGGCACATGATGAGAAGAGAGGCCAGCTCCTTCATCAAGACCCCTGAAGGGTGGAGGAAACTAGTGACAGCAAAGACAACTTGGCGCCATACAGAAATGAAGACCCTGAAACTCAGCTTGGACATGAGAGAAAAGATGGCTAAGGACAAAGATGGAGGGTCTTCATTGCTGTCCCAAGCACCAGTGGTGTAACGGACAGTAAGCAAATACTTTGTGAACCGTAGAATTTTCTCTATTTCTGCATAAATATGACTAAAATGTGATAAGATCTTTTCAGGTCCTAAAACTAGATAAAGAGAACTCAAAGAAATAACACAAAAAACATTATACTAGTTAATTTATTTATTGAGGAAAATTATCCAGTAACAATGCCTTCTACAAAAGCTATTTGGAGTCAGGTGTTGCAATCAATGAGATGAGATTGGAGGTGTGGGTGTTCAGGTGCCCTGCCCTATAACAAGACCAAGTCAGGTTACTGACAGAGCCTGCTCTTCTCAAGAAAGAACTGTATATGTGCACCATGCCTTATTCAAAACAATTTTCAGAGGACCTTAGAAGAAGAATTGTAGAGATGCACGAAACTGGAAAAGGCTACTAAAGTATTTCTAAAGACCTGAGTGTTGATCAGTCCACAGGGAGAGAAATTGTCTACAAGTGGAGGAAACTCAGTACCGTTGCTACTCTCCTGACTGGAAATGTTTGGTTGAAGTTATTGCTGTATAATGGGGTCACACCAGTTACTGAAAGCAAAGGTTCACTCATTATTTCCAACAAGTAATGTAATATTGGATAATTTTTCTCAATAAATAAATGAACAAGTATAATGTTTTTGTGTTATTTATTTAATTGGGTTGTCTTTATCTAGTTTTAAGACCTATGTGAAGACCTGATCATATTTTAGGTCATATTTATGCAGAGATAGAGAAAATTCCACAGGGTTCACAAACTTCTGAGCACCACTGTAAGTCCTCCTAACACTGAATTTCAATAGACCAAGGGATTGCTTGATAGCCAGTTTTTACCACCGAGCACAATTTCAGATGAATATCACATATGAGAACTTTAAGGCACAGAGGCTTTTCCTATCCTATTCTGGCTCCATTCACAACACTGGAGTCACAATTCGTGGGAGCTCTGCCCACCTCAATCACCAACATACCTGGAGTTGCCTGCTTCCCCATTGTCCTCGAAGTCACTGACTGAGCTCGCCGAGGAGAATCTGCCTCGAACATTTTCTGCTGCAAGAGATACAACAATGTGAGCAAGATCCCACTGAAGGATAATTTCCATTGTACCGACCCTGAATGCACTATGATCAAGTGTGTGTTGCACAGGGTCCGTGACACCATTCTCCACAGATTAGATAAACACCCATTGCTACAACTGTCAGATTGCTGATGGCTCTTTGCAGCTCTATGTTGCATTCCAGACTTGTTAAATATTTTCTCAGCCTCAATCAATTCCCTTCAATTCCCTTCTCTCACAAGTGTTAACACCGAACTTCCCTAGCTCTGCCACTCTACTTTGTGGGGTATATCGGAAATTTTGACAGGTTGAATTGGTTTAAGGCAATAAGACAAAGGAGCAGAATTAGCCCATTTTGGCCTATCAATTCCATTCTGCCATTCAATTGTAGCTGATTTATGATTCAACCCCATTTATTTGTCTTCCCACAAACTTTGATGCCCTTACTAATTAAGAACCTATCAAACTCTGAATGGAACCGAATTGACTTTATTTCTTACATCCTTCACATACGTGAGGAATAAAAATCTTTGTTAAGTCTCCGTCTAAATGTGCAATGTGCATTCATAGTAGTTCACAATAATTTATAACAAGTCAATGTAACATAGAAATACACTCAAATCAGCGTGAGTTATTCAGTCTGATGGCCTGGTGGAAGAAGCTGTCCCGGAGCTTGCTGGTCCTGGCTTTTATGCTGCAGTATCATTTCCTGGTTGGTAGTAGCTGGAACTAATGCATGGTTGGGGTGACTCAGGTCCCCAATGATCCTTCGGGCCCTTTTTACACACCTGTCTTTGTAAACGTCCTGAATCATGGGAAGTTCACATCTACAGATGTGCTGGGCTGTCCGCACCACTCTCTGCAGAATCCTGCGATTAAGGGAGGTACAGTTCCCATACCAGGCAGTGATGCAGCCAGTTAGGATGCTCTCAATTGTGCCGCTGTAGAAAGTTCTTAGGATTTGAGGGCCCATACCAAACTTCCTCAACCGTCTGAAGTGAAATAGTTATTGTTGTGCCTTTTTCACCACACAGCTGGTGTGTACAGACCACATGAGATCCTTGGTGATGTGGATGCTGAGGAGCTTAAAGCTGTTTACCCTCTCAACCCCAGATTCATTTATGTCAATAGGGGTTAGCCCACCTCCATAGCTCCTGTAATCCACAACCAGCTCCTTTGTTTTTGTGACATTGAGGGAGAGGTTGTTTTCTTGACACCACTGTGTCAGGGAGATGACTTCTTCCCTGTAGGCCACCTCGTTATTGTTTGAGATTAGGCCAATCAATGTACAGTCGTCGGTAAATTTAATTAGCAGATTAGAGCTGAGTGAGTGGCGATACAGTCATGGGTATTATGACAGGGTCCTGAATTACCCCTACGAACTGTGCATTTGAAAAGAGAGAGAGTTGTTCAACACCAGACACTTTGTTATTAAGAGAGGGAGAGGTGAAGACTGCTTTGTTGTGCACCACAGAAGAACAGTCCCCTTTGTTGTGGTCACAGTCGGTGATTTCTAAAGGATTTCAGAGGACAACGGGGAGATCGACGGTGTCAGCTCACCTGAAGGCTAAAATCTCTCCCTCTCTCTCTCTCCATCACTACTCAATACCACGAACTGAACTTTACTCATCATTGTAAGACTACCTACTTACCTCTAGACTTGAAGAAGCTTGGTTTTCATATATTTCCACACTTACTTATATATAATCATTGCTAACCTGTTTGATATATCTGCATTTATATTACTGTATTGTGTAGTTACTAATAAATACCATTAGTTAATAGCAATACTGGACTCCAAAGTGTTTTCCATTTCTGCTGGATCTTTAACCCGTCACGGAGCACGTGACAGTATACAGGGGGTAAAGGATGGCCCAAAGCCATCAAACACTCTCGTACATTAACCCTTTCATTCCCAGAATTTCATTCAGAAATTGTGTGTTTCCAAGTATGAAGTTCCAGCATGGAGCAAGCTCTAATTGAGAAAGGCGGCTAGTGGAGTGTTTTAAA
The DNA here is from genome assembly GCF_030028105.1 of Mobula birostris. NCBI lineage: Eukaryota > Metazoa > Chordata > Chondrichthyes > Myliobatiformes > Myliobatidae > Mobula > Mobula birostris. The sequence continues at coordinate 114,390,441 of NC_092381.1, read as the reverse complement.
TAATTTGCAGATGACAACACGATCAGGGGAGCAGTGGACAGCGAGGAAGGTTGTCATGGCTTGCAGCGGGATCTAGACCGGCTAGAAGAATGGGCTAAAAAATGGCAGATGGAACTTAATGCAGACAAGTGCAAAGTTTTGCACTTAGGTAGGACCAACCATGGTAGATTTTACACAGTGAATGGTAGGACACTGAGGAGTGTGGTAGAACAAAGGGATCTGGGATTACAGGCCCATAATTCATTGAAGTTGGTGTCACAGGTAGATAGGATTGTAATGAAAGCTTTTGGCCTTCATAAGTCAAAGTATAGAGTACAGGAGATGGGACGTTATGTTGAAGTTGTATAAGACATTGGTGAGGCCTAATTTGGAGTACTGTGTGCAGTTTTGGTCACCTACCTACAGGAAAGCTGTAAATAAGGTTGAAGGAGTACAACTCTCAATTTATAGACAGTCACCATTTAGATTGGTTACTGATTATTTTATTTATTTGGGTGTTAAAATTACTAAGAAGCACAAGGATTTATTCAAAGTTAATTTTTTACCCTTAATCGATCATGTTAAACAATTGTTTACTAAATGGTCCCCACTATCCTTATCCTTGATTGGTCGAATTAATGCTATTAAGATAATAATTTTACCTAAATTTCTGTATCTATTTCAGGCGGTATCAATTTTTATCCCTAAATGTTTTTTTGAAATTATTGATCCTGAAATTTCTTTATATATGGCAGAATAGAAATCCTAGGTTAAGTAAAATATATTTACAGAAATCAAAAAAGGAAGGCGGCTTGGCTTTGTCGAATCTTAGATTTTATTATTGGGCAATTAATATTCGATATTTAACATTTTGGACACAAGAGTTGGATGAAACTCAATGTCCATGATGGATGAACCTTGAGCGCGAGTCCGTACAGGGGTTTTCATTGGCTTCTATTTTAGGGGCTGTGCTTCCCTTTGCACTTACTAAATTGAATAAATAAATGAGAAATCCAATCATTAAACATACAATACGAATATGGTTTCAATTTCGTAAATTTTTTGGACTGAATAAATTTATCCTATCAAGCTCTATTATATCTAATTTTTTCTTTCAACCATCTAGGATTGATCAAGCTTTTCGTTTATGGAAAACAAAGGAGATAGCATGTTTTCCTGATTTATTAATGGATGATTGTTTTATGTCTTTTGAACAGTTGTCTAATAAGTATAACTTGCCTAGGTCACACTTTTTCAGATATTTACAGATTAGAAACTTCCTGAATGTTATTTTACCTACCTTTCCGATATCACATCAAATTGAAGTTACGGAAAAAATCTTAAGTTTAAATCCCTATCAGAAGAGTTTAATATCTTTTATTTATGATTTAATTATGAAAATACACTCAGGTACTTCCGATAAAATTAAGAATCAGTGGAAAAGAGAACTTCAGATACCTTTATCCAAAGAAATGGGAGAAAATTCTTCAGCTAACTAATACCTCTTCAATGTGTGCCAGACATGCTTTAATACAATTTAAGGTGGTTCATAGGGCTCATATGTCCAAGGATAAGTTAGCTCGTTTTTACTCTCATATAAATCCTCTTTGTGATAGATGTAAATCCGAGGTAGCTTTCTTGAAACATATGTTTTGGTCTTGTCCTCTTCTAAAACAATACTGGAAAGATATTTTTGATATTATCTCAGTAGTTCTGCGTATTGATTTACAACCACATCCTATTACTGCAATTTTTGGACTACCAGTGATAGACCCTAGTCATTTATCCTCGTCAGCTTGTCGTCTAATTGCATTTGTTACATTAATAGCCAGAAGATCTATTTTACTTAAATGGAAAGATTCCAATCCCCCTACTACATTTCAATGGTTTTCCCAAACGATAGCATGCCTAAACTAGGAAAAAATTAGGAGCGGTACTATGGATCCTTTGGTTAAATTTGAAGAGACTTGGAGGCCATTTATTCAATATTTTCATATTATGTAAGTTGACCCTTTCCGAATCTTTTGTAATAATTGTTTGTTAATGTATAGAGTAGCGGAGTTAACGACAAGTAATAATTTCAGCCGTAGTAATATGACAGCCCATTCTTCGTTTGTTGTTTTTTAGTTTAGTTTTCTTTAGTTTAGGGTTTTTTTTCCTCTTTATAAAATATCATTTTCACTGTTGGTTGTTATGAGATTGGGAGGCTGAACGATATCTGTCACTTGGAATTTGTGCTTGTACATGTTAACCGTTATTAATGTAATCCTGATCTCTTTGTATCATTACTATTATCGTTATGTTTATCAATTTTGAAACTTAATAAGAAGATTGAAAAAGAAAAAAAGACTACAGAGAAAATGTACAAGGATGTTGCAAAGTCTGGAGGACCTGAGTGAAAAGGAAAGATTGAAACGGTTAGGACTTGGAATGCAGAAGATTAAGAGATTTGATAGAGGTATACAAAATAATGAGGGGTATGGATAGGGTAAATGCAAGCAGACTTTTTCCACTGAGGTTGGGTGTGACTACAACTGGAGGTAGAAAAATAGAAAACCTACAGCACAATACAGGCCCTTCGGCCCACAAAGCTGTGCCGAACACGTCCCCACCTTAGAACTACCTAGGCTTTACCCATAGCCCTCTATTCTTCTAAGCTCCATCCTGGAGTCTCTTAAAAGACCCTATCGCTTCCACCCCCACCACCGCCAGCCCATTCCACGCACTCACCACTCTCTGTATAATAAACTTACCCCTGACATCTCCTCTGTACCTACTTCCAAGCACCTTAAAACTATGCCCTCTTGTACTAGCCATTTCAGCCCTGGGAAAAAGCCTCTGACTATACACACGATCAATGCCTGTCATCATCTTATACACCTCTATCAGGTCACCTCTCATCCTCCGGCGCTCCAAGAAAAGGCCGCGTTCACTCAATTTATTCTCATAAGGCATGCTCCCCAATCCAGGCAACATCCTTGTAAATCTCCGCTGCACCCTTTCTATGGTTTCCACAACCTTCCTGTAGTGAGGCGACCAGAACTGAGCACAGTACTCCAAGTGGGGTCTGACCAGGGTCCTCTATAGCTGCAGCATTACTCTCGGCTCTTAAAACTCAATCCCACCATTGATGAAAGCCAATGCTCCATATGCCTTCTTAACCACAGAGTCAACCTGCACAGCAGCTTTGAGTGTCCTATGGACTCGAACCCCAAGATCCCTCTGATCCTCCACACTGCCAAGAGTCTTACCATTGATGCTATATTCTGCCATCATATTTGATCTTCCAAAATGAACTACCTCACACTTATCTGGGTTGAACTCCACCTGCCACTTCTCAACCCAGTTTTGCATCCTATCAATGTAACGCAGTAACCTCTGACAGCACTCCACACTATCCACAACACACCCAACCTCTGTGTCATCAGCAAATTTATTAACTCATCCCTCCACTTCCTCATTCAGGTCATTTAAAAAATCACAAAGAGTAGGGGTCCCAGAACAGATCCCTGAGACATACCTCTGGTCACTGACCTCCATGCAGAATATGACCTGTCTACAACCACTCTTTGCCTTCTGTAGGCAAGCCAGTTCTGGATCCACAAAGCAAGGTCCCCTAGGACAGGGGTCCCCAACCTTTTTTGCACTGCGGACCGGTTTAATATTGACAATATTCTTGCTGACCAGCCGATCTGGGGGGGGGGGGGGGGGGGGCGGGGGGGTGTGTAGGGTTGCCAACGAACAAGAGTAGCAGTCAAATGCGTTGTTTACCCAAAAGACACAATGACCATGAAGCCTTGCACGGGCACCAGTGTGCATGCGCGTCGTGACCTGCCGATTCCTCCCCCCCCCCCCCCAAGCAAATCCTTTTTGGCGATTCTGTTCGTGGGGGTGGGTGTTAATCACTACTGGAATATAGGTGATAAGTGGGTAATACACTCAATTTTGTTTCTAAAAGGGTTTATCTAATGAATTTAATATTAAACACACAGCACATATTTTCCTCGCATGGATATAATGATAAGTCAATTATCAGGGGAGCTTGAAGTGTTGAACGAACTACCAGTAGAAGTGGCAGAAGCAGGTGCGATATGATCATTTAAAGAAAAATTGGATAGGTATATGGACAGGAAAGGAATAGAAGGTTATGGGCTGAGTGCAGGTTGGCGGGACTAGGTGAGAGTAGCGTTCGGCACGGACTAGAAGGGCCGAGATGGCCTCTTTCTGTGCTGTAATTGTTATATGGTTATATAGGTCACTTCTAAGTCAATAGCATCATAACATTTTAAGTAATATTTGGATATTAAACGCACAGCACATATTTTCCCCATATGAATATATAAAATCATTGCAACACATCAATATCACTGAATCAGTGGGAGCCCTGGGCTTGTTTCCCTGCAACAACACCGTCCTATCGAGGGGTGATGGGAGACAGCGATACTCGAAGGGGGTTCCTTATGTCCAGTCTGTTCTGCAGTTTAGTTTTTGTTGCATTCATTGCAGAAAACTCCGCTTCACAGAAAAATGTTGGAAATGGAAGCAACGTTTTCAGTGCTTTCGTGGCTTTCTCAGGATATTTAGCCTTGACTTTGATCCAAAATGCTGACAGGGATGTTATGTCAAACATACTTTTCAGCCCGTCGTCATTTGCAAGCTCGAGGAGTTGATCGCCTTCCCGCCCTTACACGGATGACGCGCGGTCATGACCTCGCATGCGTAATGGCTGATCAGTGGCTGTGACAGGGAATGAGGAAAGGTGCAGCTGACCAAATCATATCGCTTCCTCGCGGCTCGGTAGCGCATGCTCTGCAGCCCGGTGGTTTGGGACCACTACCCTAGGATCCCATGTGTCCTTACTTTCTCAATAAGCCTTGTATGGGGTACCTTATCAAATGCCTTGCTAAAATCCATATACACTACATCTACGGCTATACCTTCATCAATGTGGTTAGTCACATCCTCAAAAAATTCAATCTGCCTTTGACAAAGCCATGCTGACTATTCCTAATCATATTATGCCTCTCCAAATGTTCATAAATCCTGCCTCTCGGGATTTTCTCCATTAACTTACCAACCACTGAAGTTAGACTCACTGGTTATAATTTCCTGGGCTATCCTTACTCCCTTTCTTGAATAAGGGAACAACATCCACAACCCTCCAATCCTCCGGAACCTATCCCATCCTCATTGATGATGCAAAGATCATCGCCAGAGGCTCAGCAATCTCCTCCCTCGCTTCCCACAGTAGCCTGGGGTACATCCCGTCTGGTCCCGGTGATTTATCCAATATGATGTTTTCCAAAAGCTCCAGCACATCCTTTTCCTTAATATCTACATGCTCAAGCTTTTCAGCCCTCTATAAGTCATCCCTACAATCGCCAAGATCCTCCTCCGTAGTGAATACTGAGGCAAAGTATTCATTAAGTACTTCTGCTATCTCCTCCGGTTTCATACACACTTTTCCACTGTCACACTTGATTTGGTCCTATTCTCTCACGTCTTATCCTCTTGCTCTTAACATACTTGTAGAATGCCTCGGGGTTTTCCTTAATCCTGTCCGTCAAGGCCTTCTCATGACCCCTTCTGGCTTTCCTAATTTCATTCTTAAGCTCTTTCCTGCTAGCCTTATAATCTTCAAGGTTCCTATCACTACCTAGTTTTTTTGAACCTTTCGTAAACTCTTCTTTTCTTCTTGACTAGATTTACAACAGCCTTTGTACACACCGATCTTGTACCCTATCAACCTTTCTATGTCTCATTGGAACGTACCTATGCAGAACCCCACGCAAATATCCCCTGAACATTTGCCACATTTCTTCCGTAAGTTTCCCTGAGAACATCTGTTTCCAATTTATGCTTTCAAGTTCCTGCCTGATAGCCTCATATTTCCCCTTACTCCAATTAAATGTTTCCCTAACTTGTCTGTTCCTATCCCTCTCCAATGCTGTGGTAATGGAGATGGAATTGTGATCACTATCTCCAAAATGCTCTCCAACTGAGAGACCTGACACCTGACCACATTCATTTCCAATATCAGATCAAGTACAGCCTCTCCTCTTGTAGGCTTATCTACATATTGTGTCAAGAAACTTTCCTGAACACACCTAACAAACTCCAGCCCATCTAAACCCCTCACTCTAGGGAGATGCCAATCAATATTTGGGAAATTAAAATCTGCCACCACAACAACCTTGTTATTATTACTCCTTTCCAGAATCTGTCTCCCTATCTGCTCCTTGATGTCCCTGTTACTATTCAGTGGTCTATAAAAACACCCAGTAGAGTTATTAACCCCTTCCTATTCCTAACTTCCACCCACAGAGACTCCGTAGACAACCCCTCCATGACTTTCTCCTTTTCTGCAGCCGAGACACTATCGCTGATAAACAGTGGTCATGGGTTAAGCATGAAAGATGAAAAGTTTAAGGGGAACATGAGGGGAAACTTTTCCACTCAGAGGGTGGTGAGTATGTGGACCGAGCTACCAGCACAAATGGTGCATGTGAGCTCAATTTCAACATTTAAGACAAGTATGGATAGTAGAGATATGGAGGACTATGTTCCCAGTGCAGATTAATGGGAGCAGGGAGTTTAAATGGTTTCAGCATTGAGTAAATAGGCTGCTTCTGTGCCGTACTTTTCTATGAGTCTAAGGTTTCTCAGGAGAGATGTGTTTAACATCTGTTTGCACCTTAAATCTGCAGTCGCAAATTCCTGTACCCCAAATGTATCTTCTTGCCCTTGCATAAGGTGTTTAACATTTTATTCTCATTGTCTTCTTGATTAATTTGAGGCCATCTGTTCACGTATTAAAACTAATACCCAAGGACTGCATCAGAGGGGAGTTGGGCAAAAAAGACTCCTCCCACTCCCCCCCCCACCGCACTGCACTTGAAGACCAGGAGACCATAAGACATAGGAGCAGAATGAGACCATTCAGCTCATCGAATCTGCAATGTCATTCCATCATGGCTGATCCCGTATCCCACTCAACCCCATACACCTGCCTTCTCGCCATATCCTTTGATGCCCTGGCCTATTAGGAAACTATCAACAGCATCATTTTCCAGTGGTCCAATATCAACACTCACCTCCTTTTTACTCTTTACGTAACTGAAAAAAACTTTCGAAATCCTGCTTTATATTATTAACTAGTCTGCCCTCATATTTTATCTTTTCCCTTCTTATAGCCTTTTGTTGAATTTTAAAAGCTTCCCAATCATCCAACTACCCACTCACTTTTGCGATTTTATATGCCCTTTCCTTGGCTTTTATGCAGTCCTGAACTTCCTTTGTACTTTTCCAGCTCCCTTTGCAATCTCAACCCCACATCTTGGCTACTATTTGGAGGCCTATATATGATTCCCATCATGGTTTTTTTACCCTTGCAGTTTCTTAACTCCACCCACAAAGATTCAACATTCTCTGACCCTGTCATCTCTTTCTAAAGATGTAATTCCATCTCTTACCAACAGAGCCACACCATTGCCTATGCCTTCCTTCCTGTCCTTTCGATACAAAGTATATCCTTTGATGTTAAGCTCCCAACTATGGCCTTCTTTCAGCCACGACTCAGCGATGGCCACAATGTCATACCAACCAATCTCTAATTGCTCCACGAAGCTGTGATAAGTTTTCCCCAGGTGGCACAGCGCAACTATCCAGATGTTCTTCCCAGTACAATTCAGACCTCTGCTTCCCCACCCCTACTCCCCCAACCACGCACTTCATAAGGTCTTCCATACCTGAGGAGCTACGAGTGCGGACTCGACTACCAGCGTGCATCCTGCTGGTGCTGCCATCCCGCGAGCAGTTCCGGGATTTGGGGCGTCCTCGCTCATTGCTGGCCAGGCCGTTCATGTTCCTGTGGATTTTCCTCAAGCTGCACAAGAGATTGTGGTGGCAGGAGTCAATGCAGGAATGGACCGCAGGGTGCTAGGAGCACTCAGGTGGGCTAGATCCCTCTCCTGAGACTCGACCGTAAAATATCCATGCTCACGTTCACAATGCATGCAAGGAATACAAGAAAATAGGGTCTGGAGGAGGCCAGTCAAGCCTGCTTCTCTATTACCATCATGGCTGACCTGCCCCAGGCAACTTCTCCTCAGTGTCAGATCCCTATTGATCCCTTAAACCCTGATCTTTCAAACATCTGTCTACCTCCAGAAGAATGGGCAATAAGACCATAAGTACAGAATTAGGCCATTTGGCCCATCAAGTCAGACCTGCCATTTCATCATGGCTGATTCAATTTTCCTCTCAGCCTCAATCTCCCACCTTCTCCTTGTATCCCTTTATGCCCTGACCAATCAAGAATCTATCAATCTCTGTCTTAAATATAACGGCTTGGTCCCCACGCTGCCTGTGGCAAAGAATTCCACAGATTCACCATCCTCTGGCTAAAGAAATACCTCCTTATCTCCGTTCTAACAGGGCACCCCTATATTCTGAGGCTGTGTCCTCTGGTCTTAGATATTCCCACCATAGGAACCATCCTCTCCGCATCCATTCTACGAAGGCCTTTCACCATTCAGTAGGTTTCAATGAGGTCACTCAACATTCTTCAGAATTCTAGTGAATACAAGCCCAGAGCCATCAAATGTTCTTCATATGAGAGACTGTTCAGGTCTGGAATCATTTTTGTGAACTTCCTTTATCCCTCTCCAGTTTCAGCACATCCTTTCTAAGATAAGGGGCCCAAAACTGCCCACAATAAGTCTCAACATTACATCCTTGCTTTTATACACTAGTCCTCTCTAAATAAATTTGCCTTCCTCACCACAGACTCAACCTGCAAACTAACCTTTGCAGAATTCTGCATAAGGACTCCCAAGTCCCTTTGCACCTCAGATTTTTGTATTTTCTCTCCATTTCATAAATAGTCAACCCTTTCATTTCTTCTGCCAAAGTGCATGACCATACACTTCCCGACGTTGTATTCCATCTGTCATTTCTTTGCCCATTCTCCTAATCTGTCTAAGTCCTTCTGTAGCTTCTCTGCTTCATCAAAACCACCTGCCCTTCCACCCATCTTCATATCATCTGCAAACTTTGCAACAAAGCCATCCATTCCATCATCCAAATCATTAACATACAGTGACATGCAAAAGTTTGGGCACCCCGGTCAAAATTTCTGTTACTGTGAATAGCTAAGCGAGTAAAAGATGACCTGATTTCCAAAAGGCATAAAGTTAAAGATGACACATTTCTTTAATATTTTAAGCAAGAAAACATTTTATTTCCATCTTTTACGGTTTCAAAATAACAAAAAAGGAAAAGGGCCCAAAGCAAAAGTTTGGGCACCCTGCACGGCAGTACTTAGTAACACCCACTTTGGCAAGTATCACAGCTTGTAAACGCTTCTTGTAGCCAGCTAAGAGTCTTTCAATTCTTGTTTGGGGGATTTTCACCCATTCTTCCTTGCAAAAGGCTTCTAGTTCTGAGAGATTCTTGGGCCGTCTTGCATGCACTGCTCTTTTGAGGTCTATCCACAGGTTTCCGATGATGTTTAGGTCAGGGGACTGTGAGGGCCATGGCAAAACCTTCAGCTTGCACCTCTTGAGGTAGTCCATTGTGGATTTTGAGGTGTGTTTAGGTTCATTATCCTGTTGTAGAAGCCATCCTCTTTTCATCTTCAGCTTTTTTACAGACGGTGTGATGTTTGCTTCCAGAATTTGCTGGTATTTAATTGAATTCATTCTTCCCTCGACCAGTAAATGTTCCCCGTGCCACTGGCTGCAACACAAGCCCAAAGCATGATCAATCCATCCCCATGCTTAACAGTTGGAGAGGTGTTCTTTTCATGAAATTCTGCACCCTTTTTTCTCCAAACATACCCTTTGCTCATTGCGGCCAAAAAATTCTATTTTGACTTCATCAGTCCACAGGACTTGTTTCCAAAATGCATCAGGCTTGTTTAGGTGTTCCTTTGAACCTTTTGGCCGCAATGAGCAAAGGTATGATTGGAGAAAAAAGGGTGCAGAATTTCATGAAAAGAACACCTCTCCAACTGTTAAGCACGGGGATGGATCGATCATGCTTTGGGCTTGTGTTGCAGCCAGTGGCATGGGGAACATTTACTGGTCGAGGGAAGAATAAAGTCAATTGAATACCAGCAAATTCTGGAAGCAAACATCACACCGTCTGTAAAAAAAAAAGCCAAAGATGAAAAGAGGATGGCTTCTACAACAGGATAATGATCCTAAACACACCTCAAAATCCACAATGGACTACCTCAAGAGGTGCAAGCTGAAGGTTTTGCCATGGCCCTCACAGTCCCCTGACCTAAACATCATCCAGAATCTGTGGATAGACCTCAAAAGAGCAGTGCATGCAAGACGGCCCAAGAATCTCACAGAACTAGAAGCCTTTTGCAAGGAAGAATGGGCGAAAATCCCCCAAACAAGAATTGAAAAACTCTTAGCTGGCTACAAAAAATGTTTTCAAGCTGTGATACTTGCCAAAGGGGATGTTACTAAGTACTGCCATGCAGGGTGCCCAAACTTTTGCTTCGGGTCCTTTTCCTTTTTTGTTAATTTGAAACTGTAAAAGATGGAAATAAAATGTTTTCTTGCTTAAAATATTAAAGAAATGTGTCATCTTTAACTTTATGACTTTTGGAAATCAGTTCATCCTTTATTCGCTTAGCTATTCACAGTAACAGAAATTTTGACCGGGATGCCCAAACTTTTGCATGCCACTGTATAACATAAAAAGGTTTGGTCCCGACAGACCCCTGTGGAACACCACTAGTCACCGGCAGCCACCCAGAAAAGGCTCCCTCCTTGCCTTCTGCCAATCAGCCTCTGCTTTATCCATACTAGAATCTTTCCAGTAATACCACGAGCTCATAGCTTGTTCAGTAGCCTCATGTGGCATCTTGTCAAAGGCCTTCTGAAAATCCAAGTACACAACATCATTCAATTCTCCTTTGTCTAGCTTGCTTGTTATTTCTTCAAAGAATTCCAACAGATTTATCAGTCAAGATTTTCCCTTGAGGAAACCATGCTGACTACGGCCTATTAAAATACCAAGTACCCTGAGACCTCATCCTTAACAATCGACTCCAACACCTTCCCAACCACTGAGCGCAGACTAACTGGCCTAGAGTTCCCTTTTTCTGCCTCTCTCTCTTCAAAGTTCAAAGTAAAATTTATTATCAGAGTACATGCATGTCACCACATACAACCTTCAGATTCTTCTTCTGCAGGCATACTTAGCAAATCCATAGAACAGTAACTCTAAACTAAACATCAGGAACTGTAAACTAAACAAACTGTGCAAATGGGGATATAAATAAATACTGAGCATAAAATAACAGTGTTCTGAAATGAGTGTGGCTGTTCTTGAACCTGGTGGAGCGAGTCTGAGGCTCTTGTACGAGTCTGAGGATGAGTTCACGGCGCTAGCCAGGCGTCAGAGAACATTACGGGAGTGCAGTGTTATGTGTTTCACAGGAACGGGGCTGCACAAGGACATACCTGATCAAAACTTCTCCATGGACGGCATCCAGACCATTCTGACTGACTGGAAGTGCACTGAGAGCGGTAAGCGTAAAGGAGTTGGGTGCTTACTGTTCTGGCTAACAACAGATGGTGCAATCTGGGTCATATTATGATCGAGGAACGTGATTGTAGACCGGATATTGAACTTTTTACTGTTGGACTTCGGCCACATTCCACCGAGATCCAACACTGGGCGGCACGGGAGGTCGTTCCTGCCTGTGGCCATCGAACTTGCAGCTCCTCCCGTGGAGGATCAGACACCCTGAGCTAATAGGCTGGTCCTGGACTTATTTTCCATCTGGCATAGTTTGCATTTTGTTGTTTGATTGTTTGTGGTTTTTGTATTGCTATATTTACGCTCTATTCTTGGTTGGTGCGGCTGTAACAAAACCCAATTTCCCTCGGGATCAATAAAGTATATCTATCTATCTATCTTGTACCTTTTACCTAATGGCAACAGAGAGAAAAGACCATGGCCTGGGGTGGTGAGGATCTTCGATGATGGATGCTGATTTTCTACAGCAACATTTCATGTAGACGTGCTGAATGGTCAGGAGGGTTTTATCTATGATGTACTGGGCCCAAATCAACTACCTTTTGTAGGATTTTCTGCTGAAAGGCTTTGCTGTTCCCATACCAGGTCTAATGCAGCCAGTCAGCACACTTTCCGTCACACATCAATAGAAATTCACCAAGGTTTTTGATGACGTGCTGCATCTCTGCAGACTCCTAAGAAAGAAGTGCTGTGCTTTCTTTGCAATTATATTTATATAATGAGTCCAGGACAGGTCCTCTGAGATAGTGACACCCAGGAATTTAAAGTTACTGACCCTCTGATGATTACTGGCTCACAGACCTCTTGTTTCCCTCTCCTGCAGTCTACGATCAATTCCTTGGTCTCAATGACATTGAGTGAGAGGTTGTTGTTATTACACCACTCTGCCAAATTTTCAATCTTCCTTCTGTATGCTGATTCATCACCCGCTTTGATACAGCCCACAACAGTAGTGTCATTAGCAAGTGGTGTTGGTGCTGTACTTAGCCACACAGCCAGTTGTAAAGTGAATAGAGCAGGGGGATAAGTACACATCCCTGTGGTGCTCCTGTGCTAATGGAGATTGTGGAGATGTTTTTGCCAATCTGAACTGACTGGAGTCAACCAGTGAGGAAATCCAGGATCCAATTACACAGAGGGTATTGAGGCCCAGGTCTTGGAGTTTACTGATTAGTTTTGAAGGAATGGTGATGTTAAATTCTGAGCTATTTTCAATAAAGAGCATCCTGATGTATGCATCTGCTGTCCGGATGTTCCAGGGTTGTGTGAAGAGCCAACAAGATAGCATCTGCTATAGGCCTGCTATTTCAGTAGTCAAATTGAAGCGGATGCAAGTCACCAGACAGGAGTGGATATGCGTCAACACCAGCCTCTCAAAACACTTCATCACTGTGGATGTAAGTGCCACTGTGCAACAGTCATTTAGACAGGGTACCATACACTGCCAGAGCAAGAGGTTGAAGACATCTGTGAATACACCAGTCAGTTGATCGGCACAGGGCTCCAGTACTCGGCTAGGTACTCCACCCGGATCAGATGCTTTCCTTGGATTCACTCTCTTGAAGGCAGCCCACATGTCATCTTCAGATACTGAGACCAAAGGATCATCAGGAGACATGAGGGTGCGCGATGGTTCATCTCTGTTCTCGTGTTCAAAGCGAGCACAGAAGGCATTGAGCTCATCTGGAAGCGAAGTTCTGCCATCCCCTATGTCGCAAGATTTAGTTTAGTACGAAGTTTTGGCATTCAAACCCTGCCACAGCTGTCGAGCATCCCTTGTTGATTCCAGTCTAGTCCAGAATCTCCACTTTGCCTGAGAGATGGCTTCATGGAGATCATACCTGCACCTCTTGTAGCATTCTTCATCTCCAGACTTGAATGCCTCTGATCTGGTTCTCAGCAGGCTCTGGGTTTCATTGTTCCTCTAGGGCTTCTGACTGGGGAAAACCATGAACGATTTTGTGGGAACAGACTCATCCACAGCTGTTTTAATGAAGTCTGTTACTACCCTGGTGTAGTCATTTAGGTCCTCAGACGAGTTCTTGAACACAGCCCAATCCACTGACTCAAGGCAATCCTGTAACGGTTCCTCTGCCTCCTGCGACCACCTCTTGGTTGTTCTGATCTCTGGGGCCTTGCTCTTTAGGCTCTGTCTGTATACAGGTAGCAGGAGTACAAACAAATGATGCGACTTGCCAAAATACGGTTTTGGGAAGGCACAGCAGGTATTCCCTATTGTAGTGTGGCAGTGGCCTAGTGTAATCTCTGGTGCAACAGGTTACATGCTGGTGATAATTGGGCAGGGTTTTCTTCAAACAGGCCTGGTTAAAGTTGCCAACTATAATTTGAAATGCGTCAGGATGGGCTGTTTCTTGTTTACAGACAGCATCGTGCAGTTTTGCGAGTGCTTGCTTATAGTCAGCCGCTAGTGGTACGTTGGTACGTATACTGCGGTTACGATCACGGGTCAGAACCCCCGAGGCAAGTAGAAGGGTCTGCATTTAATCATTAGTTGTTCTAATGATTAATTATTGCTATTAGGCAAAGGCCTGGTCCCCTGCCTCACCCCCCCCCCCCCCCACCACTTGGTACAACTTACTTCCTCTGGTCTGCCTCCTTGCGTTTGTGTTCCTTGTTGTGCACGTACGCCGTGGGGTCGAAGCGAGGCTGTCGGCTCCCTGAGGAAAGTAAAAAGGAGTGAGAGCTTTGACCACAAGTTGCATTTGATGCCCTGTTGCACACAAATATTGAGCACCCTAACATACATCAACACCTAGTGAGGAGTTCCACCAGATTCCTATTGGCTAGGGGTCCAATGGGACACCCTTTAAGAGAACACTCAGCATTACTATACTGTCTTCTCTCAGAGTTGCTGAAACCATGAACTATTGCAAAGTCTGCTAGCTATCAAACGTACATCACAATTGGGGGAACAGTTAAATTTGCTGATGATACAACCATTGTTGGCAGAAATTCAGGTGGTGATGAGAGGGCGTACAGGAGCAAGATAGATCAGCTAGTTGAGTGGTGTTACGGCAACAATCTTGCACTCAACGTCAGCAAGACCAAAGAACTGATTGTGGACTTCAGATAGGGTAAGACAAGGGAACACACACCAGTCCTCATTGAGGGATCAGAGGTGGAAAGTGAGCAATTTTAAGTTCCTGGGTGTCAAAATCTCTGAGGATCTAACCTGAATCCAACATATTGATGCAGCTACAAAGCAGGCACGACAGGGGCTATATTTCATTTGGAGTTTGAGGAGATCTGGCATCTCACCAAAAACACTCGAAAATTTCCACAGATGTACCATGGAGATAATTCTAGCTAGCTGCATCACCGTCTGGTATGGGGGCAAGGTCACTGCACAGGATCGAAGTAAACTGCAGAGAGCTGTAAAATTAGTCATCTCCACCATGGGCACCAGCCTCCAAAGTATCCAGGATATCTTCAAGAAACGATGCCTCAAAAAGATGGTGTCCATTATTAAGGAGTCCCATCACCCAGGTCATGCCTTGTTCTCATTGCTACCATCAGGAAGGAGCTACACAAGTCTAAAGGCACACACTCAACGATTCAGGAACAGTTTCTTCCCCTCTGCCATCCGATTTCTGAATGAATATTCAACCCATCAACACTACCTTCGACCACTTTCTGGCTTCTCCCACAAAGCCAATGTCTAATCCAATTTACCTCATCCTGAATGCCGAGCAACTGAACATTCTTGACCAGCCTCCCATGTGCGACCTTGTCAAATGCCTTACTAAAATCCATGTAGACAACATCCATTCCTTGCTTTCATCTAGTTTCCTGGTAACTTCCTTGAAAAACTGTTTTTGTCTATGTTAAGTATATAAGCTAATCTTATATATTTATTTTAATTTTGTGGGGTTTTTTTTGGTTCCTTAAGGTTGTTATAGCCGGGGGTAGTACTGGGGATAAGTTCCCACTATCTATTAAATTCTTCCAGTGGCCTGCGACTCAAATAGCCTCTATCAATCAATTCTAGCTCCTGACCTTCACATATCACTTATCTACTAGGCCCGTCGGAACCATTTCTACTGACAGGAGAAGGGGCAAAGGCA
The DNA here is from genome assembly GCF_030028105.1 of Mobula birostris. Classification (NCBI taxonomy): domain Eukaryota; kingdom Metazoa; phylum Chordata; class Chondrichthyes; order Myliobatiformes; family Myliobatidae; genus Mobula; species Mobula birostris. The sequence continues at coordinate 114,374,815 of NC_092381.1, read as the reverse complement.
GGTTACTGGTGCCTTAAAAACCAGTTTCTTCGAGCAGGTGGGGCTTATCAGCTGTGGTTTGCAGCTCATCGAAGAGAAGGAAAACTGATCTCAAACCTCTGCTGCCTTGCGGCTATACCCACTCATGGAGGAAGCTACAGGAGTAAACCCCGAGGGAAAAATCCAGAGCTGGTGTCCCTAAGGCAGTCCTACATTGAGTTCAATGCTGACTGGCAGCTCCGGGTGCCAAACTGCATCGGTCTTTGCTGTTGGGTTCATCAGATGTGCGGAGAGGGTGAGCTTGCTACATGGGCAACAGCTTGCTCTCCATGTTCTAGTGGCCTGACTTGTGTATCTGGGCAGCTGGGACGCAACGTCCATGGTCGACCCTGACCAATGGAGACCTCTCGTGTTCCTTATGCTGCACCGGATCCGGAGTAACAATCATTTCACCCTCCTTTACACTTGTGTGCTGAAAAATGAGAACAATCTTGAATTGTGAAACAAGAGTCAGGGGTTTAGAGCACAAACACAAGAAAATCGGCAGATGCTGGAAATCCAAGCAACTCCCACAAAATGCTGGAAGAACTCAGCAGGCCAGGCAGCATCTATGGAAAAGAATAAACAGTCGACATTTCAGGATGAGACTCTTCTTCAGGACTGAGAAGGAAGGGGGAAGACGCCTAAATTATAAGGTTGGGGAGAGAAAGGAGGCTAGCTGGAAGGTGATAGGTGAAGCCAGGAGGGTAAGAAAGGTCATAGGCTGGAGAAGAAAGAATCTGATAGGAGAGGAAAGTAGACAATAGACCAGATGGAGCTGGTACACAATTCGGTCCTGGGTGCAAGCTCGAATTACAAAAATGTCAGCATGGATGGTGCAGGTTGAATTACTAGACTAGGGGCCAGAGTTCAAATCCCACTCCCGTAGCAGTGGAAATTAAATTTAGATTGATAATCTGGAAGTTGGAGGAAAAAGTCTAGACTTAGTAATAATGCACACAAAATGCTGGAGGAACTTAGCAGGCTAGGCAGTATCTATGGAAAAAAGTACAGTCGATGTTTCAATCCGAAACCCTTCGACAGTCCTTCAAAATTCACCCAGGAACAAGAAGATAGTGTTATTAAAAAAACCATTTAACACAATGGTTCCAGGAACAAAAGAAATGAGTAATGTAGCTAGACTGTGAAATCTGGCATTCTTCTTACATTGAGAAGACGAAGAGACTTGAGATTAGAAGAATTGGAGGAAGGGAGTAGTGGAAATCTTATTGAAACCTATCAAATATTGAAAGGCCTAGATAGAGTGGAGTGCTTCCTACAGTGAGGGAGTCTAGGACCACAGCCTCAGAATACAAGGACATCCCTTTAGAATGTGATAAGGAAGAATTTCTTTCACTAGAAGGTGGTTAATCTGTTGCATTCATTGCCACAGAAGGCTGTGAAGGCCAAGTCATTGGGTGTATTTAAAGTAGAGGTTGATAGGTTATTCAATAGTGAGGACGTCAAAGGTAACAGGACAAAGGCAGGAGAATGGGGTTGAGTGGCGTAAAAAATCAGCCATAATGGAATGGTAGAGCAGACTCGATGAGCTGAATGGCCTAATTCTGCTCCTCTGTCTTACCGTCTTACAAATGTCATATTCACATTCATGAAGGGCTTCTCTGAAGTAAAGAGAAACCATTTCCAATAACCACAGGGCCCAGTAATCTGCGAGAATTTAATTAAATTGGCAAAACAGACAGAACTCATAGATGAGTGTGAAGAATACTCCCATTTACTGCTATACTGTTAGAGTCATGGAAAACTACAGCTACAGATAAAGGCCCTTCAGCCCATCTAGTACACACCAAACCATTTAAACTGCCTTTTCCCATTGACCTGCACTGGGACCATAGCCCTCCATACCCCTACCACCCATGCATCTATCCAAACTTCTCTTTTTTTTTCCCCAATTTTTTTTTGATTGATTTTCTACATAGGAGAATAGAGAGTTCAAGAAAAAAATATATCAAATACGTTATACTGAATCGCACAAACTCCTTACCCTATATTCATACAAATTGATTAATTCATAATATTGAAATATCGTAAATTTATTATATGGAAAAAAAATCTAACCCACTACCAAGACCGAAGCTGATTAGTAAAGAAGAAAAAAGAAAAAAAAGTATATTATTAGCCACCATCTGTGCTTTAACGGCAAATCAAAGGATTTGAAAATAGTTCAAAAAAGGTCCCCACAATGTTTGAAAGTCTTGATTAGTTTCAGAAATTGAACACCGAATCTTCTCTAAGTTTAAACATGACATCACATCACGCAGCCATTGAACGTGAGTGGGCGGGACCACATCTTTCCATTTAAGCAAGATCGCCCTCCTAGCCAGAAGAGAAATAAAAGCCAAAATGTGCAAATCAGATTTCTCCAAAATAATATTCTTTCCTCCAACATTACCAAATAAAGCGGTCAAAGGATTAGGCTTAAAATTTACTTTAAAAAGTACGGAGAATGTTTGAAATAGTTCTTTCCAATATTTTTCAAGACTCGGACATGTCCAAAACATATGAATGAGTGAAGCTTCTCCAATATTACATTTATCACAACAAGGAGATATATCCAAATAAAAGCGAGGCAACTTATCCTTGGTCATGTGGGACCTATGGACCACTTTAAATTGTAGGAGAGAGTGGTGAACATATAACGATGAAGTGTTAACCAATTTAAAAGTTCTCTTCAACATTGAAATCGAGTTTGCATGCACCACTTTTGCTGGCAGCTCATTCCACTCTCACCAACCTCTGAGTGAAGAAGTTCCCCCTCAGGTTCCCCTTGAACTTCTCACCTTTCACCCTTAACCCATGACCTCTGATTGTACTCCCACCCAACCTCAGTGGAAAAAGCTTGCTTGCATTTACCCTATAATTTACCCCTCATAATTTTGTATTTCTCTATCAAATCTCCTCTCAATCTTCTATGTTCCAAGGAGTAAAGTCCTAACCTATTCAATCTTTCCTTATAACACAGGTCCTCCAGACCCAGTAACATCCCTGTATAATTTCTGTCTTCTTTCCACCTTACTTACATCTTTCTTGTAGATAGGTGACCAAAACCGAACACAATACTCCAAATTAGGCCTCATCAACATCTTATACAACTTCAACATAACATCCCATCTCCTGTCCTCAATACTTGGATTTATGAAGGTCTATGTGCCAAAAGTCTTTTTTACATCCTATGCCACTTTCAATGATTTATGGACCCGTATCCCAGATCTGGTTGTTGTACTGTGCTCCTCGGTGCCCTACAGTTCACTGTGTAATACCTATCCTGGTTGGTCCTGCCAAAGTGCAACACCCTGCATTAGTCTGCATTAAGTTTCACCTGTCATTTTTCAAACCATTTTTCCAGCTGGTCCAGATTTTAAACTAGCTTTATAGATTTGCCGTGTGTAGGTGATGCTTTGAGACATTCTGTACCTGTTGGAGAGGGAGTCAGCTTGTGCACGTGGCATCGATTTCCTCTCTGACTCTCCCGAGAAGATGACCGTTCCCTACCACGAAAGGATGTCTGCCCGCCGCTCCTCTCTCTGGATGTGGATCCCGACCACTGCCTGCTCCGGTCCCTCGAGGCAGAACGGCTGCCCTCTTGAAGCCTGTGGGCTGAGCTCGTCCTGTTCTGAGAGTGCCGTTCAGAACTTGGGCTAAAATTCGACCGGCTCTGGGGAGAGGGTCCTGCTGGAGTGAGTCGACTGGAAGGAAGAGCAGAGCATGATGAACGGAAGGGGTGGAGGAGGAAAAGGATGAAAAAAAGATTCAAAATCTGCATGCAAATATTAGTGGGACTCATTGGACTGAGTTTCTTAGTCTAATATAGAAGATGGCTGAACGAGTCAGGAACGGCTCAACCCCATTAGGTCCAGAGGAATGGCTCTTTTGAGTCCTGTGGTCCTAAGACTTCAGTGGCTATCAACAGGAAGGGTCACTGGCAGGAAATCCTATAAGCTAGTTGTGGGGGTAGAGGAGCACAAAAAGGATTGAGAGAGAGAGATACAGAGATACTGGAGGTGTTTTAAATTATGAATGAACGGTGTAGAGTAAACAATAAAAGTGATTGTCTACCTGCTATGCACTTTCTCTGTAACTGTTACATTATATACTGCATTCACTTTTTTCTTTTTATACTACTTTGACATATGGAACAATCGATCTGCATCGTTAACCATGAAGGAATCAATATAGAAGAAAACATTGAACTCAAATGGATCAAGGACAGTGGAAGTAGACAGACCAATTGTTTTTGTTCTTGCCATGAAGGCAAAGGAATGGAGGTTGCCATTTTGTGAGCTGTTTAAAACTGTCCTTGCAGCTCCCCATTTTGTGAACTCTGAACTGATTCATGCCCTGGGATAATCTAATCAGAGCAATTGAACTCAGACACAAGGAGTTTCTGCTATTGATCTGCTAAACCTGAGATCATTCTCCGATAAGCTGTGTACTGTGTACAAACATTTTAATTCCAATTCCCATTCCTGTTCTGACATGTCAATCCATGACCTCCTTCATGCCAAGATGAGGCCACCCTCAGGGTGGAGGAGCAACACCTTATATTCAGTGTGGGTACCCTTCAACCTGATAGCTTGAATACTGGTTCCTCTTTCTGGTGAACAAATTCCCCCCTTCCCCCATTTCTCACTCTTGATCTTTTACTTCTTCTCGTCTAGCTGGGTCCCCTCCTCCTTCTCTTTCACCTATGGTCCACTCTCCTCTCCTATCAGATTGCTCACTCTCCAGCTTTCAGCTTTTTCCACCCACCTATCACCTTCCAGCTAGCTTCTTTCCCCTCTCCCCACCTTTTTATCCCCCCTCCCCCCTTCTCAGTCCTGAAGAAAGGTCTCAGCTTGAAACGTTCACTGTTTACTCTTTTCCATAGATGCTGCCTGGCCTGCTGAGTCTCTCCAGTGTTTTCTATGTGTTGCTACTGTGTACAGTGGCAAGTTTGCAGAAGTAATCTCGTTATTTCCCAGTGTCGAGGTGACCCAGTTTTGTCTGGTTTTAACCAGAATCAAAGAGAACAGAAAAAGGCACCTAAGACATGTAGTTGTGTAGCCCTTGGACTACATCCAATGGGAACCTGTTATAGGTCAGTCAGGTGACATAGAGCCAACAAGATTGAAGTGCAATATTTGAACTGATGAGGAAGACTATAAGAATTAGGAGTTTCAAATTCAAAAGGAGTGAGAACTCTGGAGACTAACTAGCACAAGGAAGAACTCCCATGCCAGGAGCTGGGAGAAGATAGGACTGATTTTCTAGCCAACAGGAGATCCCCTACATCAGTGTTATAAATTGGAGAAGTGGTCTGAGTGAGTATTGGTACAGAGGAAATGATCGAATTCATGTTTTAAGTTTTTGGCCTGGGGGTCAACATATTTATGTTGTTGCTTATACAGAGACAATAAGGTTCGAGCTTTGATTAATTAAGAGTTGCATAATGAATTGCCTAACCTAGATCAGTTGATGACCAGCCAACAAGGCGGCATGTATCAGTAGGAAAGCAGCAGCCACCAGCAGAGAGCCCCACCGCCCAGGCCATCGCTGCTGCCATCAGGAAGAGCCTCAGGACTCGCACCACCAGGTTCAAGAACAGTTAGTACCCCCTCAATCATCAAGCACTTGATTAAAAGGGGATAGCTGCACTCATTTGCTCCATCATTGAAATGTTCCTGCAACCTATAATCTCACTTTCAGGACTCTTTATTTCATTACCTCATATTCTCATAATTTATTGCTATTTATTTATCATCGCATTTATACAGTTTGTTGTCTTCTGCACTCTGGTTGATCGTTCATTGATCCTGTTATAGCTACTATTCTATAGATTTGCTGAGTATGCCAACAGAAGAATGAATCTCAGGGTTGTACGTACATGGTGACATATACTGTATGTACTTTGGCAATAAAATTTACTTTGAACTTTAATAAATCAATTAAGAAGCATTTCTTTTGTCAGAGAATCAAAAACTAGGGACTAAGATATACAAGTCATCCTTATAAAACAATAGGAAACTTTATTAGAATGTGGAAAATGCTGTGGCAAGAAGTTGACGCAGGTGACTGACATACTTTCAAAGGGAAAGCAAACAAGAACAGGAATGGAAGTAGAGAGGTGAACAAAAAGAGATTCGTGTGATATAAAATTGCCGAGAGGACTATTTAGGCTAAACGGCCATTTCTGTTTCTAGTATTCCTGGCGGGGAAAACTCTCATGAATGTTTGATTCATCTGTGCATGTAATCCAAGTGACCACTCCTCATATAGGACTAGGCTCAGGCACAGGGTGCCCATGTGCAAGCATCAGCCGCTCACTCAATTTCCATTTCCATTGTGTGGTTTGGTGAACTTTTGTCTGATAAGCCCTCTGTGTAGCTGGAGGTTATACTACCCTAAAGGAGCTATATAATTGCAAGAATCTTTTTTAATATACAGTGGATTTCAGTTAAGTGGGACACACCAGGAACAGTACATTTTGGCCCAATTTAACAGCTGCCCTAATTAGCCAGTTTCATGGAAACAGTTAAAAAGTATAGCATAAAAAAATGAGTATTAAACTTTTAGCTAAAATTAAACAAATTATGTATTTAAATGAACTTTTAATGAATTATGTATTCAAATGAAATACAAAACAAATTACAACACTACTACAATACTACAAAACTGTATTCGATCCTAACAGTTATCAACAGAGGAATTGTGAGCTGACCGAGTTGTAAACTCAGTCAGCACCATGGATACCAGCCTCCCCAGCATCCTCAAGGAGCGATGCCTCAAAAAGGTGGCATCCATCACTAAGAACTCCAACACCAAGATCATGCCCTCCTCGTTGCTGCCATTAGGGAGGAGCTACAGGAGCCTGAAGGTGCCCACTCAATGATTTTGAAACATCATCTTCCCTGCCATCAGATTTCTGAATGGATTTCTGAACCCATGAACACGACCTGATGACATAGATTGAGACATAGACATAGACACAGTTGCAAGAAAAAGTTTGTGAACCCTTTGCAATTACCTGCTTTTCTGCATTAATTACTCAAAAAATGTGGTCTGATCTTCATCTAAATCACAATAATAGACAAACACAATCTGCCTAATCTAACAACACATAAACAATTGTACTTTCCATGTCTTTATTGAACACATTGTTTAACCATTCACAGTCCAGGCTAGAAAAAGTACGTGAATTCTTGTACTTAATAACTGGTAGAACCTCCTTTAGCAGCAATAACCTCCACCAAATGTTTCCTGTAGCTGCTGATCAGACTTGCACAATGGTTTGGAGGAATTTTGGACCATTCCTCCATATAAAACTGTTTCAGCTCATCAATATTTTTGGGATACCTTGCATGAACAGCCCTCTGCAGGTCATGCCACAGCATCTCAATTGGGTTAAGGTCTGGGCTCTGACTAAACCATTCCAAAACACTAATCATCTTCTTTTTTAAAATAATTCTGTTGTTGATTTACTTGTGTTTCAGATCATTGTCTTGTTGCATCATCCAACTCCTATTAAGTTTCAGGTGACAGACCGCGACCCTGATGTTCTCCTGTAAAATGTCTTGATAAAATTTTGAATTCATTCTTTCTTCACCTATTAGAAGCTGTCCAGGCCCTGAGGCAGCAAAGCAGCCCAAATCTTCCACCACACCAGAGGGAGAGAGGGAGGGAGAGAGGGAGGGAGAGAGGGAGGGAGAGAGGGAGGGAGAGAGGGAGGGAGAGAGGGAGGGAGAGAGGGAGGGAGAGAGGGAGGGAGAGAGGGAGGGAAAGAGGGAGGGAAAGAGGGAGGGAAAGAGGGAGGGAAAGAGGGAGGGAAAGAGAGAGAGAGAAAGAGAGAGAGAAAGAGAGAGAAAGAAAGAGAGAAAGAGAGAGAGAGAGAGAGAGAGAGAGAGGAGAGAGAGAGAGAGAAAAAGAGAGAGACACAGAGAGAGACAACTTGCTTCAAAAAGGCAACAATTATACCAGTGTCTAAGAAGAATAATGTAAACTCCCTTAGTCACTATCGCCCGGTAGCCCTCACATCGAGTGATGAAATGCTTTCAGAGGTTGGTCATGACTAGACTGAACTCCTGCCTCAGCAATTTGCCTATCGCCACAATAGGTCAATGGCAGATACAATTTCAAAGGCTCTTCACAGGGCTTTAGACCACCTGGACAACACAAACACCTACATCAGGATGCTGTTCATCGACTATAGCTCAGCATTTAATATCATCATTCCCACAATCCTGATTGAGAAGTTACAGAACCTGGGCCTCTCTACCTCCCTCTGCAATTGGATCCTCAGCTTCCTAACCAGGAGACCACAATTTGTGTGGATTGGTGATAACATCTCCCCCTCGCTGATGATCAACACTGGCGTACCTCAGGGGTCTGTGCTTAGCCCACTGCTCTACTCTCTCTACACCCATCACTGCATGGCTAGGCTTAGTTCAAATACCATCTATAAGCTTGCTGATGATACAACTATTGTTGGTAGAATCTCAGATGGTGACGAGAGGGTGTACAGGAGTGAGATATGCCAACTAGTGGAGTGGTGTTGCAGTGACAACCTGGCACTCAACATCAGTAAGACGAAAGAGCTTCAGGAAGGGTAAGACGAAGGAAAACACACCAATCCTCATAGAGGGATCAGAAGTGCAGAGAGAGAGCAGTTTCAAGTTCCTGGGTGTCAACATCTTTGAGGATCTAAACTGGTCCCAACCATATGTCATAAAGAAGGTAAGACAGTGGCTATACTTCATTAGGGGTTTGAAGACATTTGGTATGTCAACAAATACACTCAAAAACTTCTATAGATGTACCGTGGAGAGCATACTGACAGGCTGCATCACTGTCCAGTATGTGGGGGTGGGGGGAGCTACTGCACAGGACTGAAAGAAGCTGCAGAAGGTCGTAAATTTAGTCAGCTCCATCTTGGGCACTAGCCTACAAAGTACCCAGGACATCTTCAAGGAGCGGTGTCTCAGAAAGGAAGCATCTATTATTAAGGACGTCCAGCACCCCCAGCACCCAGGGCATGCCCTTTTCTCACTGTTACCATCAGGTAGGAGGTACAGAAGCCTAAAGGCAAACACTCAGCGATTTAGGAACAGTTTCTTCCCCTCTGCCATCCAATTTCTAAATGGACATTGAACTCCCGGACACTACCTCACTTTTTTAATATAAATTATTTCTTTTTTTGCATGGTTTTTAATCTATTCAAAATATGTATACTGTAATTGATTAATTGATTTATTTATTTATCATCATTATTTTATGCTTTTCTTCTCTTTCTTCTGTATTATGTATTGCATTGAACTGCTGCTGCTAAGCTAACAAATTTCACGAAACATGCCAGTGATAACAAACCTGCTTCTGGTTCTGAAATACATGCAAACATTGCATTTATCTTCTTTACCACAGACTCAACCTGTAAATTAACCTTCTGGGAGTCTTGCGAGGACTCCTAAGTCCCTCTGCACCTCTGATGTTTGAATGTTTTCCCCATTTTGACAGTAGTCCACACTATTGTTCCTTTTACCAAAATGCATTCCGTACATTTCCCAACACTGTATTCCATCTGCCACTTTTTCCCCATTCTTCCAATTTGTCTAGGTCCTGCTGCAATCGCATTGCTTCCTCAGTACTACCTACCCCTCCACCTATCTTCACATCATCTACAAACTTTGCCACAAAGCCATCATTTCCATGATGCAAATCATTGACAAAGAATGTGAAAAGTAGCGGTCCCAATACTGACCCCTGACCACTATCACTAGCAGCCAACCAGAAAAGGCCCCTTTTATTCCTACACTACCTCACTTTTTTAATATATATATTACTTCTGGTTTTGCACGATTTTAATCTATTCAATATACGTATACAGTAATTGATTCACTTATTTAATATTATTTTTTGTTCTTCTATATTATGTATTGCAATGTACTGTTGCCAAATAACAAAGTTCATGACATATGCCAGTGATATTAAAGCTGACTCCAGTGTACGCTGCCATGCTCTTTTGATTGACTGTACATGAATAAAATAATCACAGACACATGGTACAGATAATGGGCTATCTCCATACAATGCTATCGATGATTGCATCCTCCAAATCTTCACTTTCCTTATAACATTCAAGATGACCGTGGATACCTTCATAGCTAACTTGAAGTAGTGAAATCATTTTATTTTCGCCCCCTACCATTTCTGACATATCCAAGCATGAATGCTTGAAACTTCACTGAGCAAAACAGTTCTGAATTGTCTTACTGCTTATTTCTTGCCAGCTATCAGTGACAAAAATTACTGCTTTTTGAACACAAACACATGCAACTGACTATTTAAAAACTATTATTTAAATTGCTATTTAAAAAAAATATTCATTCTAAGCACAGAGTAGTGTCTAACAGCCACGAAAGTGCACATGATTGACGCTAGTTAGAAGCTGTTTGGCAAGTTTCCTGTCACAATTAAGAGGTATAGTGTCCCAACTAAACAAAAGAAACTGGCTATTTTCTCAAATAGTTTCTGTTCTTTAACAAACAACAGTCCTGACGAAGGGTCTCGGCCTGAAACGTCGACTGCACCTCTTCCTAGAGATGCTGCCTGGCCTGCTGCGTTCACCAGCAACTTTGATGTGTGTTGTCTGTTCTTTAACAGTTGTCCCAAGTGGCTGCCCCAATTGAATGATAGCTCAATCATTGGAAATCCCCTGTACATAATTCTTTACCTTTTATATAATGTTTTATTCTTTCTAATTGTTGAACGTTGATGTTTTTTGTTGCATGTCACGCTCTGACCAACACTCCACAGCAAATTCCAAATACATGTAAAAGTACACTCAGTGGCCACTTTACTAGGAACAGTTGTACACCCGCTTGTTAAAGCAATTATCTAATCAGCCAATCATGGGACAGCAATTCAATGCCTCAAAGCATGCAGACATGGTCAATAGGTTCAGTTGTTTCCCTAGCCAAATATCAGAATGAGGAAGAGATGTGATCCAAGTGACTATGACCATGGAAACATTGTTGGTGCCAGACAGAATGGTTTGAGTACCTCAGAAACTGATCTCCTGGGATATTCATGCACAACAGTCTCCTAGAGTTTACAGGGAATGGTGCCAGCAACAAAAACTGGTGCCAGAAACACTTTGTTAATGAGAGAGCTCAGAGAATGGCCAGACTGGTTCAAGCTAACAGGAAGGCGACAGTAACTCAAATAAGACCATAAAACCATAAGATACAGGAGCAGAAATAGGCCACTTGCCTCATCAGGTCTGCTCCTCCATTTCATCATGGCTGATCCATTTCCCTTTCAGTCCCAATCTCCTGCCTTCTCCCCATTATCTCTTTAGGCCCTGTCGATCAAGAATCTAATCAACTTTTGCCTTAAATATACCCAATGACTCGGCCTCCGCCTGTGGCACCATAGATAAATGACCAGGCATTACAACAGTGGTGTGCACAAAAGCAACTCTGACCATACAACACTTTTAGGAACTTCACTTCCTTTTGTACTATCTAAATTGAATAAACAAATGGGTAATCCAATAGTTAAACATACATTGCGAATATGGTTTCAATTTCGTAAATTTTTTGGTTGGAACAAATTTATGCTATCAAGCCCTATTATATCTAATTTCTTTTTTCAACCCTCCGTTATGGACTAAGCCTTTTTGATATGGAAAACGAAAGGTATTAAATGTTTTCATGACTTATTTCTGGATAACTGTTTCATACCTTTTGAACAGTTATCTAAGAAATTCGATTTGCCTAGATCCCATTTTTTTTCATAAAAGACATTTACAAATAAGAAATTTTTTTAATACTACGTTGCCTACCTTTCCGACTTCATACCCTACTGATATCACTGATAAAATTTTAGGTTTAAATCCTCTCCAGAAGGGATTAATAGCATTTATCTATGATATAATTATGAAATTACAGCCAGGTATATCTGATAAAATTAAAAATGAATGGGAAAGGGAACTTCAACTTTGTCTACCTATAGAGAAATGGGATAAAAATTTTCAATTAGTCGGTACTTCCTCTATATGTGCTAAACATACATTAATACAATTTAAAGTAGTGCATACAGCCCATATGTCTAAAGATAAATTAGCCCATTTTTATTCCCATATAAACCCTATTTGTGACAGATGTCACTCTGAGGTGGCTTCTTTAACTCATATGTTTTGGTCCTGTCCTCTCTTGGAAAAATATTGGGAAGATATTTTTGATATTATCTCAACAGTTCTATGTTTTGATTTACAACCCCATCCTATTACGACAGTTTTTGGATTGCCAATGGTAGAACATAGATCTTTGTCTTCTTCAGCCTGTCGGATGATAGCATTTGTTACTTTAATGGCCAGAAGATCCATTTTATTGAACTGGAAGGAGACCAGTCCTCCTACTACATTCCAATGGTTTTCCCAAACTATATTATGTTTAAATTTAGAAAAAATTAGAAGTGATATTTTTGATCCTTCGGTTAAATTTGAAGAAACTTGGAAACCTTTTATGCAACATTTTCATATGATGTAATTTGACCTTTCCAAATCCTCTTTATTAACTTAAAATATATGAATAGAGGAGCGGAGTTGCCGACATTACTGAATGTGTTCAATTTAAGATATTGGTCTAGCCCTGTTTTGTTCCGTTTACTTTTTTTGGGTTTAGTATTTATTTCTTCTTTTTCTTTTTTTTGGGGGGGGGGTTTCTTTGTATATATTTTTTTCTTTTTCTTCTTTATGATTAATTTCATCATGAGTTTGGAAATCTATTATACCTATGCTATTTGAAATTTTTTTTCTATATGTTTATCAATAATAAGGTTATTCCAAACTCTTTGTATCAACACTGTTATTGTGTTTATAATTTTGAAGATTAATAAAAAGATTTAAAAGGAAAAGAAAGACCATACAACACATCGAATGTTGAAGTGGATGAGCTGAAGGTTACACCGGGCCCCACTCCTGTACCTAATAAAGTGGCCACTGAGTGTATCTGGTGAATAAAGTCGATCTGTGATGAAGAACGAACGATGCTGGAAACTCAGCTGTTGAGCAACATCAGTGGAAAGAAGCAGTTCCAACAAAGAGTCTTGGACTTGAAGCCAACTCTTAGTTCACTTTCCACAGATTCTGACTGTCCTGCTGAGGATTTCTAGAATGTTCTGTTTTCATTTCAGATTTCCAGCATCCACAGTTTTTGAACTTCATACATTGTTGTTTGACAAGGTCATAGATGAGTTCCATCCTCCCAGACCAAGGGCAGAAAGGGTAACCATAACCATGCAGACAAGGTCAGCTCACTCAGCACAGATTGTGCAGCCGCTGTAAAGTGAATACAGCTTTGGTGCTCATACAGTTCCAGTCACAAACTCACCCCCTCTTGTATAAACCCAGCTCAACAGTTAAGTTCTTCACTCGTAGCTTCAACTTCCGCTCTGAGGCCTTTACCTCTTCAAGCTGAGGGCAGAATCAGAAAGAAAATAAACATTAATTCTACAAGGTCAACAAAGGTGCTACTGTTCTTTTTAAACATTTATTTTTATAATTGCAAGATCCTGCTGGACATCAACAACCTGAAGTACTGCAGGCCTACCCCCATCAGCGAGTTGCGCTTTGGCAGAGAAGCTGCAGGAACTGGACTTGGTGCTGTGTCAGAGACGAGTCGGCATACGAAGCAGATGTGAGGAGGAGTGACTGTCTTAGTCGTTCTTCCTGTGATTGCAAGACCCTTTTTGACATTGTTAACGTGGAATTCGCTGATTTATTGGCGAACAGCAGGAGTGGACAGCAAGGGAGCAGCGTGGCCTCGGCCATAGCAAGAACTACGCTTCTAGCCGTGGTGTCTCCTGTTTACAACCGCCAGCAGAGAGGCATTGAAGCTGGTGCGCTTGACCAGGCGCAGAGTGGCGTGGTGTGCAAGCTGGAGTTGGTGCTGCCCCCTCCACCCCCATCCCAGTACTCACTCGGCAGAAGACAAGCTGTATTGTGGTCGACTGCAGATTTTTGTTGGATTCATGGACTCAGGGTCTGGACTACTTTTTTTTGCATGCCTGCATTTTACTGATATCCTACATGTGCTTGCTATCTTATACATGCTGTCTTATGTGTGCATTGTGTTGTGTGACTGTTGGTACTATGTTCTGCATCTTGACCCTGGAGTAACACTGTCTTGTTTGGCTGTATTCGTAAGTTTTCATGTATGGTTGAATGACAACTAAACTTGAATTGAATTGAATTTCGTGCTGACAACCTGGGCTCTTTGAGCAGAGTAGATTTGATAGCAATGTTCAAAATCATGGCCAGTTTGGAATAAATAAGACAACTGTTTCCAGTGGCAGAAGGGATAGAGACCAGAGAACATGGGTTTAGGAGGATGGGCAAAAGAATACATCATTACATCAATATATTTTAAAAAATCTTTTGTGATTTTCTTCAGATTTCTAGCATCCAAGATACTTCTGTTGGCATGATCCTAATTGTGATCCAGAATGAACTGTATCAAACAGATCAGATAAATAAGGTAGGAGACATGAGACCACAGTGGCTAGAATCCTGGATTCATGGGAACCTCATATTCTGGCTGGGTAGACTCCATCCTGACAGCAAGAGCATCAATTCTCTAACTTCTTGTAATTCCTCCCTCTTCCTCTCTTTTCCTACTCCCCATTCTGGCTCCCCTCTCACCCTTTCTGTCTCCCCACCTGCCATTCACCTTCCTCCGATTGTACGTGGCTTATCAGCGGCGTCAACGGAGCTTTACCAACAGGGATTTCTCACAGGTCAGCAGCGGTTATTTAAAAAGGGAGCTACGAGAGCGTTTGTCCATTGTATGTGGCCCATCAGCAGCATCAACAGAGCTTGGCGAACTAAATAAAAATACAGAAGGGATAAGCGGGGCGGCCATTGAATGGGAGTAGGCCAGTGGTGAGAGTAGGAGCGACAGGCTTCAGCTCAGAAGAGGCGTCGGCTGTGTAAAGCGTCTGTTAAGGTTTCCTTTCTGTGTTTTTTTTCCCCTCTCTTACTGTTCCACTTAAATGGCTGTGCTGTGCTCTTCGTGCCAGATGTTGGAGAACTGGGAGACCCAGAGCCTCTTGGGGAACTACATCTGCATGAAGTGCACCGAGCCGCAGCTCCTTGAAGACTGTGTTAGGGATCTGGACAGCAACTGGATGACTGGCGGCTTTAAGAGAGAGCAAGGATATAATTGGTTAAAGTTACAGGGAGGTAGTTACCCTGAGGTTGCAGGAGGCAAGTAGCTGGGTGACCATCAGGAGAAATGGAAATAGGCAGTTAGAGCAGAGCACCCATGTGGCTATTCCTCTCAAAAACAAGTATACGGCTTTGGATACTGTTGTGGGGGATGACCACCCAGGAGCATGCCATGGCAACCTGGTTGCAGGCACTGAGCACGGGACCACGGTGCAGAAGAGAAAGAGAGAGAAGAAGGGAGTGGTGGTGATAAGGGACTCGATAGTGAGGGGAACAGGCAGGAGGTTCTGTGGATGTGAACGGGACACCCGGATCGTATGTTGCCTCCCAGGTGCCAGGGTCAAGATGTCTCAGATCACGTCCACAGCATTTTGGAGAAGGAGGGGGAGCAGCCAGATGTCTTAGTACATATCGGTACCAATGACATAGGAAAGAAAAGCAAAGAGGTCCTGAAAAGAGAATTTAGAGAGCTAGGTAGAAAGCTGAGAAGCAGGACCTCCCAGGTAGTAATTTCAGTATTGCTACCCGTGCCACACGCCAGTGAGGGTAGAAACATGATGATTTGGCAAATAATTGCATGTCTGAGAAGTTGGTGCAGGGGGCAGGGCTTCAGGTTCCTGGATCACTGGGATTTCTTCTGGGGGAGGTATGACCTGTTCAAAAGTGACGGGTTGTACCTGAACCCAAGGGGAACCAATATTGTTGCAGGCAGGTTTGTTAGAGCTGTTGGGGACGGTTTAAACTAATTTGGAGGTTGGGAACCAGAGTGAAGAGACTCAGGAAAGGACGGATGGTAAAAAGGTAAAGATAGTGTGCAGTCAGATTATCAGGAAGGGCAGGCAGGTGATAGGACTTAGTTGCAGCCAGAAGGCTGAGTATCAAATCATTAGGGATGCAGAATCAGAAAGGATAGCAAATACGGTACTCAAGGTGTTGTACCTAAATGCGTGTAGTATAAGAAATAAGGTGGATGATCTTGTTGCAATATTACAAATTGCCAGGTATGATGTTGTGGCCATCACTGAATCGTGGCTGAAGGATGGGTGTAGTTGGGAACTGAATGTCCAAGGTTACACATTATATCAGAAGGATAGGAAGGTAGGCAGAGGGGGTGGTGTGGCTCTACTGGTAAGGAATGGCATCAAATTAGTAGAAAGATGTGGCATGGGATCGCAAGATATTGAATCCTTGTGGGCTGAGTTAAGAAACTGCAAGAGTAAAAGGACGTTGATGGAAGTTATATACAGCCCTCCCAAAAGTGGCTGAGAGATGGACCACAGGTTACAGCAGGAAGCAGAAAAGGCGAGTCAAAAGGGCAATGTTATGGTAGTAATGGGCGATTTTAACATGCAAGTCGATTAGGAAAATCAGGTTGGTAATGGATCTCAAGAAAGTGAGTTTGTTGAATGCCTAAGAGATTAGAGCAGTTTGTCATTGAGCATACTAGGGGATCAGCTATACTGGATTGGGTGCTATGTAATAAACCGGAGGTGATTAGGGAGTTTAAGGGAAAAGAGCCCTTAGGAACCAGTGATCACAATTTGATAGGGAGAAAGTAAAGTCTGATGCAGCAGACTGGGAAGTTTTTAAAAACCTACAGGGAGCAATAAAAAAAAAAATCATTAGAAGGGAAAAGATGAAATATGAAAGCAAGCTAGCAAATAATATTTAAGTGGATAGTACAAGTTTTTTCAAGTATGTTAAAAATAAAAAGAGAATGGATATAGGACCGCTAGAAAATGAGGCAGGAGAAATAATAACAGGGGCCAAGGAGATGGCTGCTGAATTAAATGAGTATTTTGCGTCAGTCTTCACTGTGGAAGACACTAACAGTATGCCTGATGTTGTAGTGTGTGAAGGAAGAGAAGTGGGTGCAGTCTCTGTAACAAGAGAGAAGTTGCTCAAAAAGTTGAAAAACCTAAAGTTAGATAACTTACCCGGACCAGAGGAACTGCACCCTAGGATTCTGAAAGAGGTTGCATTAGAAATGATCTTTCAAAACTCATTGGACTCTGGCAGCAGAAAGGAAATTAGAGACCAGTTAGCCTGACCTCAGTGGTTAGGAAGATGTTACAGTCAATTGTTAATGAGGTGATGGAGTACTTGGTGACAGAGGACAAGACAGTACAAAGTTAGCATGGTTTCCTTCAGGGAAAATCCTGCCTGAAGAACCTATTGGAAATCTTTGAGGAGATTACAAGTAGGATAGATAAAGGGATGCAGTGAATGTTGTATATTTGGACTTTCAGAAGCCTTTGACAAGGTGCCACACATGAGGCTGCTTACTAAGTTAAGAGCCCATGGTATTACAGGAAAGTTACTAACGTGGTTAGAGCATTGCTGATTGGTAGGAGGCCGTGAGTGGGAATGAAAGGATCCTTTCGTGGTTGGCTGCCAGTGACTAGTCGTGTTCCGCAGGGGTTAGTGTTGGGACCAGTTTTTTTTATGCTGTATAAAATGAATTAGATGATGGAATAGGTAGCTTTGTTGCCCAGTTTGCAGATGATACAAAGATTGGTGAAGGGGAAGGTAGTGTTGAGGAAACAGGTAGGATGCAGAAGGACTTGGACAAATTAAAAGAATGGGCAAAAAAGTGGTAGATGAAATACAATGTTGGAAAATGCATGATTATGCACTTTGGTAGTAGAAATAAATGTGCAGACTATTTTCTAAATAGGGAGAAAATGCAGGAATCGGAGATGCAGAGGGGCTTGGGAGTCCCTGTGCAGAACACCTTGAACGTTAACTTGCAGGCTGAGTCGGTGGTGAGGAAGGCAAATGCCATGTTAGCATTCATTTCAAGAGGTCTAGAATACATGAGCAAGGATGTGATGCTGAGGCTTTAGAAGGCACTGGTGAGGCCTCACCTTGAGTATTGTGAACAGTTTTGGGCCCCTCATCTTAGAAAAGATGTGCTGGCATTGGAGAAGGTCTAGAGGAGGATTCCAGGAATGAAAGGGTTATCATACGAGGAATGTTTGATGGCTCTGGGTCTGTACTCACTGGAATTCAGAAGGATTGGGGGGTGGGGGGGGGGGAAATCTCATTGAAACCTTTCAAATGTTGAAAGGCCTAGACAGAGTAGATGTGGAAAGGATGTTTCCCATGGTGGGAGAGTCTAGGACAAGAGGGTACAGCCTCAGAATAGAGGGGCACCCTTTCAAAGCAGAGATGCGGAGAAATTTCTTTTGCCAAAGGGTGGTGAATTTGTTGGCACATACAAGTGTGGAGGCCAGGTCGTTGGGTGTATTTAAGGTACAGATTGATAGGTTCTTGACTGGACATGGCATCAAAGGTTACAGAGAGAAAGCTGGGAACTAGGGTTGAGGAGGAGATAGAAAAACAGATCAGCCATGATTGAATGACGGAGAAGACTGGATGGGCCAGATGGCCTAATTCTGCTCCTATGTCTTATGATTCTCCACCTCCTTCCCTTTCTCCATTGGTTCACTCTCTTCTCTGATCAGATTCCTTCTTGTTCAGCTCTTTGCCTCTCCCACCTCATCTCCCAGCTTCATCCATCTCCCCCAGCCTTCCCCCTCACCTATCACCTGCCAGCTTGTACTCCTTTCCTTTCCTCTTCTCCCACTTCTCACCATCTTCTTATTCTGGCTTCTTCCCTCTTCTTTACAATCCCGATGAAAGTTCTCGGCCTGAACGTCGACTGTATTTTCCTTTCCATTGATACTGTCTGACCTGCTGAGTTCCTCCTGCATTTTGTGATAACGAAGTAGTCTGCAAGTTCAAAATGGTGCCGAGCTGAGAACTAGGTTCTCAGGGAATTAATTTAATGGAAAAACTGTAAATAGATCTTCTATCTTTTATTCCCAGAACAGTGATCAATGGTGAGTGGCATCACAAACATAATAGCTTTAGGGTTAGCTAAAGCAGAGCAGGGGTTCCCAAACTGTGGTCCACAGACTCCTTGTTCAATGGCATTGGACCATAGGATAAAAAAGGTTGGAAATCCCTGAAACAGTGGGAGAAAAGGCTTAAAAGAAACTTCCATGCAGGGGCATATGGCCTTTCATGCAAGATGTGAGACTGTGAAAAAATCTAATGTTGACCAGGTAACAACCAAAGGGGAAAATTGAGGAGTGTTTAATGGCTCTGGGCTTGTACTTGCTGAAATGCAGAACGGTGGGGGAGGTGATTTCATTGAAACCTATTGAATATTGGAAGGCCATGATGAAGTGAACATTGAGGATGTTTCCAATATTGGGACAATCTAGTATCAGAGGAATCAGCCTCTGAATACAAGAACGTGCCTTTAGAAATGCGATGAGGAGGAATTTCTTTAGCCGGGGATGGTGAATCTGTGGAATTCTTTGCCACAGACACCTGTGGAGGCCAAATCATTGGGTGTACTTAAAGTAGACACTCTTGATTAGTCAGGGTGTCAAAGCTTACAGGGATAAGGCGGGAGAATGGGGTTGAGAGGGAAAATAAATCAGCCATGATGTAATGGCAGAGCAGACTCAATCGGCCAAATGGACTCAATTCTTCTTCTATGTCTTTTGGTCGAAATCAGACACAGTGCAGAGGCCAAAAAAGGATGGATAGAGTAGGGAAGAGAGGGTCATTTCCTTTCCAGTGCAGTGGATTCCAGTTAACTGGGCCATCAGTTAACTGGGGCCACTGCTTATTTGGAACAACTCCTAAAGAACAAAAACTAACTGAGAAAAGAGCCGGGATTCCCTTTGTTTATTTGGGACATTATGCCATTTAATTGGGGCAGCAGACTGTTTCTAACTAGCGTCAGACAAGAGAAATTTGTGGTAGTTAGACACTACACCGTGCTTAGAGCAAACACTTTCTAAATAGTGTTAGTTGCGTGTGCTTGTTTAAAAATCAGAGATTTTTGTCAATGATAGTTGGCGAGAAATAAGCAGTAAAACAATTCAGAACCATTTTGCTCCCAGCAGTTTTAAGCATTCTGGCTTGCAGATGCCAGAAACGGCTCTGAGTGAAAATGAAACAACTTAACTACTTCAATAAGTTAGAAGCTATGAAGAATTAAGATATTGACAACTAGAATGTTACAATGTAAATGAAAATTTGGAGGATGAATTCACTGAAATTGTATGCTGATAGTCCATTATCTACACTAGGTGCCTGCGCCAATTCTGTTCATTTACACTCAAAAGAACACGGCAGTGTACACTCAGCTCTCACCTGAGATTCCAAGGAGCTGT
Organism: Mobula birostris; assembly: GCF_030028105.1. Taxonomy (NCBI): domain Eukaryota; kingdom Metazoa; phylum Chordata; class Chondrichthyes; order Myliobatiformes; family Myliobatidae; genus Mobula; species Mobula birostris. Next base: position 114,354,382 of record NC_092381.1, on the reverse strand, counting down.
TTGTATGCAACAGCAGGCACACCCCCATACACTGCTTCAACAGGTGAGCTAAAGCAGGTGAGGGTAGCTAGCAGGCTTCATACCCCGGTGGGATAGGGACACGCCTGTCCTGGCATGCAAAGTCAGCTCTGGCCGTCAGGATGGGTGAGATCCAATGGCCAGGAAGGTGATCCTGCAGTGTTACATGGAGAATGAAGGGCATAACGAGGTCATCCACTGCAACCAGCGAAGAATCTTGTTGTGACGGTTACTCATACCACTGGACATGGACTTCCGAGGTCGAGAAGAGTGGAACTGCCCCAGTGCAACAGCTTTTCTACTTTAAAAACTCTCCCACACAAGCTTCCTGCCATCGTCGGACACGATGGACAACCACAAGTAGTATTGGTGTTCTCATTTGTTCTGTATTTCATTTAAATAATTCGTTACTCAGTTAAGTGGTAGCTTATCATTTTTATTCTTTAAATATTTCCATGAAACTTCAGGTAATTGAGACAGCTGCTTAGCTGGGCCAAAATGTACTGGTCCCAATGTGTCCCAATTAACTGGAATCTACTGTATATGATACTTAATTTCAAGAAAACAAAATTCACAGGTAGAAGGTGGACTAGACAATTGTGATTGTTTACAGTACATAAACAATTATTCCGTGACTCACCTCATCGAGGACCTGGTGGTACTCCTGGTTTCTCTTGCTTGTTGTTCTCTGGTTTTTTGTCCGCTCCTTCATCAACTCCTGCTCCAGGCCTTGGATGACTTTTTTCAATATTTTAATGTCCTTGGCGACAGTGGCTGTGCTCGAAAGCTTTACCTGCTCCTGGAGCTGCAGTATCATCACCTCCAGCTCCTGCTTCTCCTGCAGTAGCTTGTCAAACCTGAGGAACACACAGAGAAAGAACCACAGTTAATCCTACCCTGCTTGGATCCTTCCCAGTTACGGACAGTGTGGGAGTCTAATAAAAGATTAAATTAAAGATCTTAGTTTAGTTGCTCAAGTTTAATTGTCATTCAACTATACAGTTCTGGTCACCGCACTACAGGAAGGACGTTGAGGCTTCGGAGAGAGTGCAAAAGAGGCTTACCAGGATGCAGCCCGGTTTAGAACCTTGACAAACTTGGGTTTTCAATGGAGCGGGGGAGCTGAGGGGATAGCTCATAGAGGTTCATAAGATTATGAGAGGCATAGATAGAGTGGACAGAGAGTATCTGTTTCCCAGGGTTGAAATGTCTAATACCAGAGGGCATGCGTTGAGGGACAGATGGGGTAGATTCAAAGGCTGATACGAGGGGAGTGGTGGATGTCTGGAATGCACTGCATGGTATGGTGGTAGAGGCAAATACATTAAAGGCTTTTAAGAGATGTTCAGATAGGCACATGAATATGAGGAAGGTGGAGGGATATGGACCTTGTAAAGGTAGGAGGGATTAGATTTGTTTTTTAAAATTTACTTTTTAGCTGGTTTGGCACAACATTGTGGGCTGAATGGCTTGTTCATGTGCTGTACTCTTCAATGTACAATGTACCCCTGAGTACAGCCAAATGAAACAGCATTACTCCAGGACCAAGGTGCAAGACACATTACCAACAGATATACACAGCACAAAACACATACAAGATACCAGTAAAATCAAATTCATCATCATTATGAATGATGCAGTGTGGAGGATCAGAGTGATCTTGGGGTCCGAGTCCATAGGACGCTCAAAGCAGCTGCGCAGGTTGACCCTGTAGTTAAGAGGGCATAGAGTGTATTGGCCTTCATCAATCGTGGAATTGAATTTAGGAGCCGAGAGGTAATGTTGCAGCTATATAGGACGCTGGTCAGACTTCACTTGGAATACTGTGCTCAGTTCTGGTCACCTCACTACAGGAAGGATGTGGAAGCCATAGAAAGGGTGCAGAGGAGATTTGCAAGGATGTTGCCTGGATTGGGGAGCATGCCTTATGAGAATAGGTTGAGTGAACTCGGTCTTTTCTACTTGGAGCGACGGAGGTTAAGAGATGACCTGACAGAGGTGTATAAGATGATGAGAGGCACTGATCATGTGGATAGTCAGAGGCTTTTTCCCAGGTCTGAAATGGTTGCCACAAGAGGACACAGGTTTAAGGTGCTGGGGAGTAGGTACAGAGGAGATGTCAGGGGTAAGTTTTTTACTCAGAGTGGTGAGTGCGTGGAATGGGCTACCGGCATCGGTGGTGGAGGTGGATACGATAGGGTCTTTTAAGAGACTTTTAGATAGGTACATGGAGCTTAGTAAAATAGAGGGCTATGGGTAAGCCTAGTAATTTCTAAGGTAGGGACATGTTCGGCACAACTTTGTGGGCCGAAGGGCCTGTATTGTGCTGTAGGTTTTCTATGTTTCTATTATGTGCCATGTTGTATTACGTGGGCAATCATGGTCCCCATGACCATGATCGTTCTTGGCAAATTTTTCTGCAGAAGTAGTTTTCCATTTTTTCTTCTGGGTAGTGTTTTACAAGATGGGTTTTATCAATACTCTTCAGAGATTGTCTGTCTGGTGTCAGTGGTCACATAACCAGGACTTGTGATCTGCACCGGCTGCTCATACGACCATCCACCACCTGCTCCCATGCCTTCACGTGACCCTGATCGGGGGGAGGGGGGTTGGGGGGTAGGGGAGGGGGCTAGGCAGGTGCTACGCCTTGCTCAAGGGTGAACTGCAGGCTAGCGGAGGGAAGGAGCGCCTTACACCCCCTTTGATAGGGACGGATCTCCATCCCGCCACTACATCAGTAAAATACAGTCACAAAAAATATTTAGACCAAGACCCTGAGCCCATGAATGAATAAGGACAGTGTGAAAGCCATTGGCAGTTCTTTTTGAAACCTCGTAGTATTTTACAGCATAGGAGGCCATTCATTCCTCCAGCTCTACGCTTCCATAAAATAAAGAGAGAATGTTTGTCTTATACTAGAAATATCCCAACTGAGACTTGGTTGATGAAGAAATCCAATTGTGACAACTGACTGTTGTGCCATCAGGCGGGAGGAGAAGATGGCGGCGCGCCTGCGTGTGCGTAGCCCTCCAGTGAAAAATGATATCGTATCTGTTAAATAGGGGCCGTGGACAATTCTGATTTGATGGTGAATGGACGTGAAAGCACAAAGGAACATCTGGAGAAATTTCTGAAACGCCTGTTCGCTGCTGTTGTTATTGTGTGGTCGGGAATCTTTTGGAGGGTAGGCCTCAAAATCCCCGGCCTTGCCTGCTTTTGGCGACCAATAAGGAGGTTGAATCGTTCGGACAGAGATGGTGCTCAGTACTCGGTGTTGGAGAGCTGATCAGAGCTCGAAGTTTCCGGATGACTCAGAGTCGGATTGTGGTCGGCATGGCAGGGAGAGTATTTCTTTCTTTTCTCCGTCTGCGTGAGATGTAGGACATTTGAGAGACTTTGAATTTTTTACTGTGCTCATGGACTTCTTCATCAAGTTATGGTATTGTTGCACTGTTGTAACTATATGTTATAATTATGTGGTTTTGTTAGTTTTTCCAGTCTTGGTCTGTCCTGTGTTTTGTGATATCACACTGGAGGAAATAATGTATCATTTCTTAATGCATGCAGTACTAAATGACAATAAAAGAGGACTACGTGTTTTCATAATCTATTGCATCCCACAGGGACAGACATGGACAGGGTCCTCCTTAGGTGCCCATAAAGCTGCTCGCTCAATTATAGTGTAGACCCCATCCACTTGGAAGCACAATAGACAATGCTGTCAACACCAAGTGCAAAGTAGAACATCAGCCATAACGTGCAGAGATTTTGACCTCAAAATAGCTTTTGAAACCAAGAGAGATTGTGGAATATTGTTGTCATATTTGGCTGCCAACTGAAATTGGCATATTCCATCTTCTCCACAATGGTATCAAGCCTTTATCTCCACCACAATCTCAAACAAAGTTGCATCATCGCCCTAACATTTTCCCCATTCTTTCTCTACCTGACTGCAGTGCCTCACCCCCAGCCTGCTTCCCACTGATGTGGTGGCGATCTACAAGAGAAATGGGAAACCGTTCCACCTACGTCACCCTTCCATCCCCCCACCACCCCATGCTAGGTCCAAGGTCCCCGAACATCAGTTACTGAGCTGCAGTTTGCAGATGACACTTACATATGTGCTTACTTGCTAGCCAACCTCCAAGTTCACTGAGGTCTACGGTTAATTGGGCAGGAAATCAAAGGTCCTTTAACAACCTACAACCTCACCCTCTAAAGATGCGATTCCCTTCATTTGTTTGGGATACTCTGCCACCTAATTGGGATAGGAGACTCTTGACGAACAGTTTCTAACCAGTTCAGATGTGTGAACTCTGCGGCCATTAAACACTACATAGTACTTTGAGTGAACAGTTTTTAAATAGCGTCAGTTGCGTGTGCTTCTGTTCAAAAAGCAGTGATTTTTGTCACTGATAGTTGGTGAAAATTAAGCAGTAAGACAAGATATCTACGGCAAAATGCTGGGAAACACAGATTTGTTGCATCACCTTCTGGTATGGAGGGGCTAGTGGACAGGATCAGGAAAAATGTTGCAGAGGGTTATAAACTCAGATAGCTCCACCACGGGCACTAGCCTCCCCGTAGGACATCTTTGAAAGGTGATGCCTCAAAAAGAGCATAAGACAAAGGAGCAGAAGTCGGCCATTCAGCCCATCGAGTCTGCTCTGCCATTTTATCATGAGCTGATCTATTCTCCCATTTAGTCCCACTCCCCCGCCTTCTCACCATAACCTTAGATGCCTGGCTCTCAGATACCTATCAATCTCTGCCTTAAATACATCCAATGACTTGTCCTCCACTGCTGCCTGTGGCAACAAATTCCATAGATTCACCACCCTCTGGCTAAAAAAATTTCTTCACATCTCTGTTCTGAATGGGCGTCCTTCAATCCTTAAGTCATGCCCTCTCGTACTAGACTCCCCCACCATGGGAAACAACTTTGCCACATCCACTCTGTCCATGCCTTTCAACATTCAAAATGTTTCTATGAGGTCGCCCCTCATTCTTCTAAACTCCAAGGAGTACAGTCCAAGAGCGGTCAAACGTTCCTCTTATGTTAACCCTCTCATTCCCTGAACCAATCTAGTGAATCTTCTCTGAACCTTCTCCAACATCAGCACATCCTTTCTTAAATAAGGAGCCCAAAACTGCACTCAGTACTCCAATTGAGGTCTCACCAGTGCCTTACAGAGCCTCAACATCACATCCCTGCTCCTATACTCTACTCCTCTAGAAACGAATGCCAACATTGCATTCGCCTTCTTCACTATCGACTCAACCTGGAGGTTAACCTTAAGGGTATCCTGCACAAGGATTCCCAAGTCCTGTTGCATCTCAGAACTTTGAATTTTCTCCCCATTTAAATAATAGTCTGCCCGTTTATTTCTTCTACCAAAGTGCATAACCATACACTTTCCAACATTGTATTTCATTTGCCACTTCTTTGCCCATTCTTCCAATCTATCCAAGTCTCTCTGCAGACTCTCCATTTCCTCAGCACTACCGGCCCCCCCACCTATCTTCGTATCGTCAGCAAACTTAGCCACAAAGCCATCTATTCCATAATCCAAATCGTTGATGCACAACGTAAAAAGAAGCGGCCCCAACACGGACCCCTGTGGAACACCACTGGTAACTGGCAGCCAACCAGAATGGAATCCCTTTATTCCCACTCTCTGTTTTCTGCCAATCAGCCAACTCTCTATCCACGTATGTAACTATCCCGTAATTCCATGGGCTCTTATCTTGTTTAGCAGCCTCATGTGCGGCACCTGTCAATGGCCTTCTGAAAATCAGAATATACAGCACCATGCAGAAGTCTTAGACACCTGTGTGTGTGTGTGTGTGTGTGTGTGTGTGTGTGTGTGTATATACATGTGTGTGTGTGTGTGTGTGTGTGTATATATATATATATATATATATATAGTGTCTAAGACCCTTGAACAATATTATATTTGTCATCATGGAGCAGAAAGCGAGTTTGTAAATCCGGCGGGAGCAAAGGCTGTTGGGAATATTGAGGGTGGAGCACCGCAGGAGGGGTGTGGGACAGGTGGCAGAGAAGGAGTGCCAGGGGTGGGGGGTGGTGGCATGGCTGCAGCCACACCCAGCCCTGAGACACCAGGCAGGGTCATTTGAATCCAAACAATTGGTTTATTGATCATTACAGAATGTCTCTCTGGTGCTTCCTGCTCCCTCCCCTTTCCCTGACTCTTCCCACTCTCGATTCACAATACAGACCCATATTTACAGGGCAATAGAGGCGTGGTGCAGTTAAAACAAAAAAAAACAAATGCTGGACTGAAAATGTTATATTTGAATGCACGCAACATAAGAAATAAAATGGATGATCTTGAAATTCAGCTACAGATTGGCAAGTATGACGTTGTGGTCATCTCTGAAACTTGGCTAAAGGATGGCTGCCATTGGGAGTTGAGTGTCCAAGGACATACAGTGCATCAGAAAGATAGGTTGGTAGGCAGAGGGGGTGGTGTGGCCCTGTGTATAAGAAATAATACTCAATCATTAGAGAGGGATGACATAGGATTAGAAGGTGTTGGGTCTCTGTGGGTTGAGTTGAGAAATGGCAAGGGTAAAAGGACCCTAATGGCGGTTGTATACAGGCCTCCAAACAGCAGCCGAGTTATGATTTACAGGTTACAGCAGGAGATAGAAAAGGTATGTCAGAAGGGTAATATCCCTTAGGGAACAGTGATCACAGTAAGATCGAGTTCACTTTGAAATTTGAGAAGGAGAAACTAAATTCCAATGAGTCAGTATTTCAGTGGAATAAACGAAATTACAATGACGTGAGAGGGGAACTGGCCAAAGTTGACTGGAAAGGGACACTAGCAGGAAGGACAGCAGAGTTGTCTGAAGTTTCTGCGAAAAATGAGGGAAGTGCAAGACAGATATATTCCAAATTTATTCGAATGGAAGAAGGACACTACAGTGGCTGACAAGTGAAGTCAGAGCCAAAGTAAAAGCAAAAGAGAGGGCATACAAGGAAGCCAAAGCTCGTGGGAAGATAGAGGACTGGGGAGCTTTTAAAAACTTGCAGAAGGAAACTAAAAAGTCCATTAGGAAAGAAAAGATGAAAGGAAGCTTCAAAGAAGATACTAAAACCTTTTTTAAGTATATAAAGGGTAAAAGAGAGTTGAGGATAGATGTAGGACCAATAGAAAATGACGCTGGAGATATTGTAATGAGAGATGCAGAGATGGCAGAGGAATTGAATGTGTATTTTGCATCAGACTTCACAGTGGAAGACGTCTGCAGTATACTGGACATTCAAGAGTGTCACTGAAGTGATGTATATGCAATGAAAATTACAACTGAGAAGGTGCTCAGGAAGCTTAATGGTGTGAGGGTGGATAAATCTCCTGGACCTGATGGAATGCACCCTCAGGTTCTGAAGGAAGTAGCTGGAGAGACTGCAGAGGCATTAACAATGATCTTTCAAGATCGACAGATTCTGACATTGTACCGGATAACTGGAAAATTGCAAATGTTACTCCACTATTTAAGAAGGGTGGGAGGCAGCAGAAAGGAAACTATAGATCTGTTAGCCTGACATCAGTGGTTGGGAAGTTGTTGGAATCGATTGTTAGGGATGAGATTACGGAGTACCTGGAGGCACATGACAAGATAGGCCAAAGAGAGTATGGTTTCCTGAAAGAAAAATCCTGCCTGACTAACCTACTGCAATTTTTTGAGGAAATTACAAGCAGGGTAAACAAAGGAGATGCAGTAGATGTGGCGTTCTTGGATTTTCAAAAGGCGTTTGACAAGGTGCCACACATGAGGCTGCATAGCAAGATAAGAGCCCATGGAATTACAAGGAAGTTACTAGCATGGGTGGAGCATTGGTTGATCGGCAAGAAACAGAGAGTGGGAATAAAGGGATCCTATTCTGGCTGGCTGCCGGTTACCAGTGGAGTTCCACAGGGGTCGGTGTTGGGACCGCTGCTTTTTACAATCTATGTCAATGATTTGGACTATGGGATTAATGGATTTGTGGCTAAATTTGTCGATGATACAAAGATAGATGGAAGAGTGGGTAGTGTTGAGGAAACAGAGAGCCTGCAGAGAGACTTAGATAGTTTAGGGGAATGGGTAAAGAAGTGGCAAATGAAATACAATGTTGGAAAGTGTATGGTCATGCACTTTGATGGAAGAAATAAATGGGCAGACTATTATTTAGATGGGGAGAGAATTCAAAATGCAGAGATGCAAAAAGGACTTGGGAGTCCTTGTGCAGGATACCCTAAAGGTTAACCTCCAAGTTGAGACAGTGGTGAAGAAGGCGAATGCAACGTTACCCATATAACCATTACAGCACGGAAACAGGCCATCTCGGCCCTTCTAGTCCGTGCCAAACTCTCACCCTATCCTCGTCCCACCGACCTGCACTCAGCCCATAACCCTGCATCCCTTTCCTGTTCTTATATCTATCCAATTTAACTTTAAATGACAACATCAAACCTGCCTCAACCACTTCTGCTGGAAGCTCGTTCCACACAGCTACCACTCTCTGAGTAAAGAAGTTCCCCCTCATGTTACCCCTAAACTTTTGTCCTCTAACTCTCAACCTATGTCCTCTCGTTTGAATCTTCCCCACTCTCAATAGAAAAAGTCTAACCACGTCAACTCTATCTATCCCCCTCATAATTTTAAACACCTCTATCAGGTACCCCCTCAACCTTCTATGCTCCAAAGAATAAAGACCTAACTTGTTCAACCTTTCTCTAATTTAGGAGATGAAACCCAGGCAACATTTTCGTAAACCTCCTCTGTACTCTCTTAATGTTATTGACATCTTTCCTCTAATTCGGTGACCAGAACTGTACACAATACACCAGATTTGGCCTTACCAATGCCTTATACAAATTCAACATTACATCCCAACTCCTATACTCAATGCTCTGATTAATAAAGGCCAGCAAACCAAAAGCTTTCTTCACCACCCTATCCACATGAGATTCCATCTTCAGGGAACTATGCACCATTATTCCTAGATCCCTCTGTTCTAAAGCATTCTTTAATGCCCTACCATTTACCATGTATGTCCTATTTTGATTAGTTCTACCAAAATGTAGCACCTCACATTTTTCAGCATTAAACTCCATCTGCCATCTTTCAGCCCACTCTTCTAACTGGCCTAAATCTCTCTGCAAGTTTTGAAAACCTACCTCATCATCCACAACTCCATCTATCTTAGTATCATCTGCACACTTACTAATCCAATTTACCACCCCATCATCCAGATCATTAATATATATTACAAACAACATTGGACCCAGTACAGATCCCTGAGGCACACCGCTACACAGCGTCCTCCAGTCTGACACACAGTTATCCACCACCGCTCTCTGGCGTCTCCCATTCAGCCACTGCTGAATCCATTTTACTACTTCCATATTAATGCCTAACGATTGAACCTTCCTAACTAACCTTCTGTGTGGAACCTTGTCAAAGGCCTTACTAAAGTCCATATAGACAACATCCACCGTTTTACCCTCGTCAACTTTCTTAGTAACCTCATCAAAAAATTCAATAAGGTCTGTCAAATATGACCTTCCACACACAAATCCATGTTGACTGTTCCTAATCAGATCCTGTCTATCCAGATGATTATATATACCATCTTTAAGAATACTTTCCGTCAATTTACCCACCACTGACGTCAAACTCACAGGCCGAGAATTGCCAGGTTTACTCTTACAACCCTTTTTAAACAACGGAACCACATGAGCAATACGCCAATCCTCCAGCACCATCCCCGTTTCTAATGACATTTGAAATATTTCTGTCAGAGCCCCTTCTATTTCTACACTAACCTCCCTCAAAGTCCTAGGGAATATCTTGTCCGGACCTGGAGACTTATCCACTTTTATATTCCTTAAAAGTGCCAGTACTTCCTCTTCTTTAATTGTCATACTTTCCATAACTACCCACTTGTTTCCTTTACCTTACACAATTCAATATCCTTCTCCTTAGTGAATACCGAAGAAAAGAAATTGTTCAAAATCTCCCCCATCTCTTTTGGCACCGTACATAGCCGTCCACTCTGATTCTCCAAGGGACCAATTTTATCCCTCACTATCCTTTTGCTATTAATATAACTGTAGAAACCCTTTGGATTTATTTTCACCTTACTTGCCAAAGCAGCCTCGTATCTTAGCTTTTCTAATTTCTTACTTAAGATTCTTTTTACATTCTTTATAGTTCTCGAGTACCTCATTAACTCCAAGCTGCCTATTGAAGATCCCTCTCTTTTTCTGAACCAAGTTTCTAATATCTCTTGAAAACCATGGCTCTCTCAAACTTTTAACCTTTCCTTTCAACCTAACAGGAACATAAAGATTCTGAATCCTCAAAATTTCACCTTTAAATGACCTCCATTTCTCTGTCACATCCTTCCCATAAAACAAATTTTTCCAATCCAGTCCTTCTTAATGCTTTCGCATCTCCTCAAAGTTAGCCTTTCTCCAATCAAAAATCTCAATCCTCGGTCCAGTCCTATCCTTCTCCATAATTACTCTGAAACTAATTGTATTGTGATCACTGGACCCGAAGTGCTCCCCAACAAATACCTCCGTCACCTGCCCTGTCTCATTCCCTAACAGGAGATCCAACACTGCCCCTTCTCTAGTTGGTACCTCTATGTATTGCTTCAAAAAACTATCCTGCACACATTTTACAAACTCCAAACCATCCAGCCCTTTTACAGAATGTTGGCATTCATTTCTTGAGGTATAGAATTTAAGAGCAGGGATATGATGTTGAGACTCTATAAGACACTTGTGAGACCACACTTGGAGTACTGTGTGCAGTTCTGGGCTCCTTATTTAAGAATGGATATACTGACATTGGAGAGGGTTCAGAGAATGATTCCTGAGAATGATTCCAGGAATGAAAGGGTTACCATATGAGGAACGTCTGGCAGCTCTTGGGCTGTATTCCCTGGAGTTCAGGAGAATGAGGGGGGGATCTCAAAGAAACATTCCAAATGTTAAAAGGCCTGAACAGATTAGATATGGCAAGGTTATTTCCCATGGTAGGGAACCTAGGACAAGAAGTCACGACTTCAGGATTGAAGGACATCCATTTAGAGCAGAGATGCGGAGAAATTACTTTAGTCAGAGGGTGGTAAATTTGTGGAATTTGTTGCCACGAGCGGCTGTGGAGGCCAGGTCATTGAGTGTACTTAAGGCAGAGATAGATAGATTCTTGATTAGCCAGGGCATCAAAGGGTATGGGGAGAAGACAGGGGAGTGGGGATGACTGGAAGAATTGGATCAGCCCGTGATTGAATGGCAGAGCAGACTCGATGACCCGAATGGCCTACTTCTACTCCTATATCTTATAGTCTTATGTCTTATATCAGAATCAGGTTTATCAGCACTCATGTACGCCACAAAATTAGTTTATTTTGCGGCAGCAGTACAGTGCAATGCATAAACTATGAAAAGTCTTAGGCATCCCAGCTGTATACATGTGCACAGTACAGAGTGTAAAATTCACGGTAGATGGTGATCCTTGATCCTCAATCGGTCTCATATTTGGTAAAGCACTGGAAGAGTTTAGCAGGTCAGGCAGCATCAATGGAGGGGAATAAATAGTTGACATTTTAGACTGAAACCCTTCTTCAAGGCTGGAAAGAAAGGGGGCAGAAGCCAGAATAAGAAGGTACTTGTTCAAAGTTCAAGGTCAATTTTATTATCAGGGTACATACCCGTCACCACAGACAACCCTGAGATTCGTTTTCCTGTGGGCATACTGAGCAAATCTGTAGAATAGTAACTATAACAGGATTAATGAAAGATCAACCAGAATGCAGAAGACAGAAAACAGTGAAAATGCAAATATAAATAAATAGCATTAACTAACGAGAAAATGAGATAGAGTCCTTAAAGTGAGGTCATTGGTTGTGGGAACATCTCAATGGATGGAGAAGTGAGTGTAGTTGTCCTCTTTTGTTCAAGAGCCTGATTAGATTAGATTATGAGGACACGCAGTCCTCTTTTATTGTCATTTAGATGTCTGAGAGGTAGTGACTGTTCTTGAACCTGATGGTGTGAGTACAGAGGCTCTTGTACCGTCTACCAGATGAGTGTGAAATTAAATATCTGACATAACACATGACTTGCACTCAGAAAAGTCAACAGTTCAAGTGAACTTTCTGCTTGATGAGCTGATATTTGTATTTTCAGTCCCTTGGCTATTAACCTGTCAGATGCTCTGCGCGTGACGCTCCCCTGGGGAAGGAGAGAAGGCTGACGAGGCTGACGGTGGAGACATCAGCCACAGCTGCTGCAGCGCCCAGCCGTGAGTCATCTTGGAGTCCTCTAGACGGAGCACGGCTGACACCTCAGCACCAGCCACTGTGAGGGACTCAGCTCTCATTCTCCCCTCACACTTCTCAAATCAGTGGTCATGTCTGGTCATTAGCAAGAGCACATGGTGTGTGGGCTGAACAGACATTCCTTTCCCATGTTACAACTGGAAGCACTTCATAGATGGCAGATCACACAAACTGGTAAACACACACCAAATGCTGGAGGAACTCAGCAGGTCAGACAGTGTCGATGGTCAGAGTAACACACACAAAATGCTGGAGGAACTCAGCAGGTCAGACTGTCGATGGTCAGAGTAACACACACAAAATGCTGGAGGAACTCAGCGGGTCAGACAGTGTCGATGGTCAGAGTAACACACACAAAATGCTGGAGGAACTCAGCAGGTCAGACAGTGTCGATGGTCAGAGTAACACACACAAAATGCTGGAGGAACTCAGCGGGTCAGACAGTGTCGATGGTCAGAGTAACACACACAAAATGCTGGAGGAACTCAGCAGGTCAGACAGTGTCGATGGTCAGAGTAACACACACAAAATGCTGGAGGAACTCAGCGGGTCAGACAGTGTCGATAGTCAGAGTAACACACACAAAATGCTGGAGGAACTCAGCAGGTCAGACAGTGTCGATGGTCAGAGTAACACACACAAAATGCTGGAGGAACTCAGCGGGTCAGACAGTGTCGATGGTCAGAGTAACACACACAAAATGCTGGAGGAACTCAGCAGGTCAGACAGTGTCGATGGTCAGAGTAACACACACAAAATGCTGGAGGAACTCAGCAGGTCAGACAGTGTCGATGGTCAGAGTAACACACACAAAATGCTGGAGGAACTCAGCAGGTCAGACAGTGTCGATGGTCAGAGTAACACACACAAAATTACATCCCAACTCCTATACTCAATGTTCTGATTTATAAAGGCCAGCACACCAAAAGCTTTCTTCACCACCCTATCCACATGAGATTCCACCTCCAGGGAACTATGCACCATTATTCCTAGGTCCCTCTGTTGTACTGCATTCTTCAATGCCCTACCATTTACCATGCATGGCCTACTTTGATTGGTCCTACCAAAATGTAGCACCTCACATTTTTCAGCATTAAACTCCATCTGCCATCTTTCAGCCCACTCTTCTAACTGGCTTAAATCTCTCTGCAAGCTTTGAAAACCTACTTCATTATCCACAACGCCACCTAGCTTAGTATCATCTACATACTTACTCATCCAATTTACCACCCCATCATCCAGATCATTAACGTATATGACAAATAACATTGGTTCTCCAGGCCTGAGTTTATTATTGTCAGTTATAGAGTCATACAGCACCACAGCATAGAAACAGACTCTTCAGCCCATTTAGTCCGTGCCAGCCCAGTTTACTGTCTAGTCTCAGACCATAGCCCTCCATACCCTCTAATCCATGTACATGTCCAAACTTCAATCAAACCCACATCTACCACTTCCACTGGCAGCTTAAACCGCATATGCATCACCTCCCGAGGGAAGAAGTTTCCCTCAGATTCCCCTAAATATTTCATGTTTCACCTTAACCAATAACCTCTAGTTCTAGTCTCACCACACACGAGGGGAAAACGCCTGCATGCGAATCCCTGTCTATCGTTCATTCATTATGTGCCCTGTAATAGGGCGTGGGCAATCATCGTCTTCCCATACCACAATTGTTCTTGGCAAATTTTTCTACAGTACTGGTTTGCCATTGACTTCTTCTGGGCTGTGCCTTTACAGGATGAGTGACCCCAGCCATTATCAATACTCTTCAGAGATTGTCTGCCTGGTGTCAGTGGTCACATAACCAGGAATTGTGATATGCACCTGCTGTTCATACGACCATCCACCACCTGCTCCCATGACTCCATGTGATCCTATTCGAGAGCCAACAGGTGAGCATCCTTTGGTAGAGATCTACCTACCAAAGGATATGGTTAATTACAGGGAACGAGTACGACCAAGAGCTAGGATAAGAGGTTCTGAGTGTCCAGTGTGTTGGTATGGGAGAGTGTTTTCCAGCATTGAAGGTTTACCAGTCCACCAAGCAAAGTTGAAGTGCTATTCCATCCCAGTGGATGAAGATGAGATTACTTCACCAAGCACAGATGATGTGGTCTTTTCAACCACTGATTCATAAGCTACAGCGATTCACTCTGGACGGAGTCATCATACTCCAAGTCTGGCGAGAGATAACTCAGGTCAGGTTTCAGACCACAGTACCCAGGTAGATCCTTCGCATGATGGCGGTGGTGAGGAGGTAGAGAAGAAGAGGAAGGTCAAGGGGCCAGCAATGGCAGATGAGAAGGCTTGGCGTGTATTTGATGAGGATATCAGTATGATGTTGGAGAACACTCTCAGGGGAACATCAAAGAGAAAGTTGGAAGTGATGGGCGATATGATTTACGATGTTGGAAAGTACAGGTTTGGTTTGGTTGAGTTGAAGAAAACAAAGCCTACACAGCAACCAAGCAGGCGCCAGAAGGAGATTAGTAGGTTGAGGAGAGAACTTAGATCGTTGAGGCAGAGGTGGAAGGTAGCAAGTGAGGGTGACAAGCCAGGGCTTGCTGATCTCCGAGAGCATTTTCGAATAAAATTAGCATCACTCCGTCGTGCAGAGTCACAACATAAAAAGAGAAAGAAAAGAGAGAAGGCAAGAAAGTTGTTCTTTGAGAACCCTCACGAGTTCACAAAGAAACTGTTTGAACAAAGTAGGAGCGGGCAGCTTAAATTTTCTCAACAAGAACTTGAGGATCACTTGGCAAGCACTTACTCTAACGAACAGCGGGAGGCTCCTTTGCTTGACATTTCAGGGCTTGTGAAGCCTACCAAGCCAGGAGTGAAGTTTGATCTGTCAGAACCCAAACTGGCAGAAGTCGAACGGATCATCAGAAAGGCAAGGTCAGGCTCAGTGCCAGGACCTAATGGAGTGCCGTATAAGGTGTTCAAGAAGTGTGAACAGCTGAGGAAATACTTGTGGAGATTGTTAAAGGTGGTGTAGAGACAAGGTGTTATTCCTTTGTCATGGAGTGAGGCTGAAGGAGTATACATCCCGAAGGAAGAGAATTCTTCTCCATTGAATCAGTTCCGACCAATTTCACTCCTGAATGTAGAGGAGAAGATTATGTTGGCATTCTGGCAGAAAGAATATCTTCATTTGTGATAGAGAATTTGTGATTAGTAAATACATCTGTGCAGAAGGCAGGAGTACCAGGCTTCCCAGGATGCCTTGAACATTCTACTATGATATGACATACCATCCAGGAATCAAAAAGGTTGAGGAGAAATCTGGCTGTAGTTTGGCTTGATCAGGCAAATGTGTATGGTTCTGTTCCCCATGTCCCTGGCTAAGTTTGTGATGGAATTCCTATGGATTCCTGCTAAGGTGAGGAACTTTGTTATGCAGTACTACAACGATTTCCGGATGAGGTTTTCCACTCAGCAGTTTACCACTAGGTGGCAGAGCTTGGATATTGGAATCCCAATGGGATGTGCAATTTCACACATCCTTTTTGTGTTAGCCATGGAGGTCATTGTGAGGGCTGCAGAATCAGTGGGACCAGGTGTCGCACTTGATGGTGGAGGGGAGTTACCACCAGTATGAAGGTTCATGGACAATCTTACCCTTTTGGGTCCCAGCACGGAGGCAGTGGAAAATGTACTATCTAGACTCGAGGAGCTAATAGATTGGGGAAAAATGAAGTTCAAGACCAAGAAGTCAAGGAGCCTTGTTCTTAGGAGAGGAAAGCTGGTTGACTTTCATTTCACCCATTATGGAGAGGAGATTCCATCCATTCAGGACCAACCAGTTAAGAGCCTCGGGCGATGGTACACAGAGGAGCTGAGAGACACCAAGAGGGTTCAAGAGACAGGAGAACAGATCAGTAGAGGTCTGATGTCTGTCCACAAGTATGGCTTGCCTGGCAAGTTGAAGTTGTGGTGCTTGCAGTACAGACTGATGCCACGGATAATGTGGCCACTGACTGTCTATGAAGTGGCAATGTCCCATGTTAAGGCAATGGAATGGAAGATCAACAAGTATGTGAAGAAGTGGCTTGGAGTACCGAGCAGCCTCACCAATGTTGCAATCCACAGTAGCCAGACAAAGCTTACCATCCCAGTGCAATCCCTTGTTGAGGAGGTCAAGGTAGCCAAGGTAAGATCATTCTTGATGCTTCGAGACTCAAAAGACCTTGTCATCAAGAACACCCAGGAGGATGTGAGATCAGGCAGGAAGTGGTCAGCCCGTGTAGCAGTTGATGAGGCAGAGTCTAGATTGAAGCACAAGGAGACAGTTGGGACTAGCCCGCAAGGGACTTGGATGGACAACCCACAAGTGGTGGTCATCTTCTACAGGTAAGGAGCGCCTTGAGCTTGAAACACAAGAAATATGAGAGGTAGAAGTGGAGAAGAGGTTAGCCTGGCCAAACAAAGGGGTTGGACCCGGTGGAAAAGTGTTGAACAACGACATCTACCTTGGAATGTTCTGTGGCAGATGGAACCGCTTCTTTTCTATGCAGAGCAGCGTACGATCTGCTCCCAACACCTGCCAACCTCAGCACCTGGTATGAAGACAAGACAGACAGGTGTGCTGCTTGTGGCGAGAAGGGAACACTCCAACATATTTTGAGTGCATGCAGAGTCAATCTTTCCAGCGGCATGTACACTTGGAGACATAACAACGTTCTCAAAGTTGTAACAGAAGCAGTCGAGCAGAGAGTACGCAGCACAACTTATCTCATGCCCCATGCTGCACAGAACATCACATATCAGTTGTGAAAGAAGGCTCCAAGTCAAGGGTATACAGCGCAGGCTCACGATCAAGCGTACTTTCTTCAGCCAATGATTGGTGTGTCAAGGCTGACCTGGACGGGAAAGGCAGTTTCCCGGAGCAAATAGCCTTCACTACATTGCGTCCAGTTATAATGGTATGGTCTGACACCAGTAGAGAAGTGGTTATTGGTGAACTCACAGTCCCCTGGAAAGACAACATCGATGAAGCAAGTTAACCAAGTATGCAGAATTAAGATCAGAGTGCAGAGACAGAGCGTGGAAGGTCTTATGCTATCCATTCCAAGAAGGCTGTGGTGGGTTTATTGTGTTCAGTCTCCAGAAGTGGCTGCGTGACCTTGGCTTCACTAGAAGAGAGATCAAGTCAACCAGCAAGGCTGTAGCTGAAGCAGCACAGAAAAGATCAGCATGGGTCTGGACCAAGTATGTCCAGAGGGGCAGATAGTCAGACAGTGTATACATATCTTGCAAATCCTTCAGTAGTTGCATAGACACCTGAAGAGCAGACTATCTGTTGGATGGAAGTGACCAACAACTCTGATAGAGGCAGATGCCAAGTTTTTAAGCTCACCAGTGGGAGGTGGTGCTTTAGCACTGCTGGCCCACCACCTCGAGGAAGCCTTGATCAAAAGCGGGCCGAAACTCCTGAAGACAGGTGGCAGATCAACTGATGATCCCCCTGGTGATAGCACAGGACAGTTAACATCTTAGTCCACGTGTATTTTGTAACTCCACCCCGGTTCCCATACCCTATCTATTCTCTTCATTGCAACACACACAAAACACTTGAGGAACTCAGCAGGTGAGGCAGCATCTATGGAAAGTGTTATCAGTGGCGCAACAGCTGGTAGGATATGTGAATATGGCCAAATAGAACAGCGTTCCTCTGGGGTCAAGGTGCAAAACACAT
This sequence comes from Mobula birostris, assembly GCF_030028105.1. NCBI lineage: Eukaryota > Metazoa > Chordata > Chondrichthyes > Myliobatiformes > Myliobatidae > Mobula > Mobula birostris. Next base: position 114,336,293 of record NC_092381.1, on the reverse strand, counting down.
TACCAACAGCACACAGCGCACTGCACAGAGCACAAGTAGCACATCTGGTTAAGATAGCATTATAGACATAAGACAAAGGAGCAGAAGTCGGCCATTCAGCCCATTGAGTCTGCTCCGCCATTTTATCATGAGCTGATCCGTTCTCCCATTTAGTCCCACTCCCCTGCCTTCTCACCATAACCTTTGATGCCCTGGCTACTCAGATACCTCTCAATCTCTGCCTTAAATACACCCAATGACTTGGCCTCCACTGCCGCCCGTGGCAACAAATTCTATAGATTCACCACCCTCTGGCTAAAAAAATTTCTTCGCACCTGTGTTCTGAATGGGTGCCCTTCAATCCTTAAGTCATCCCTTCTCGTACTAGACTCCCCTACCATGGGAAACAATTTAGCCACATCCACTCTGTCCATGCCTTTCAACATTCAAAATGTTTCTATGAAGTCGTCCCTCATTCTTCTAAACTCCAAGGAATACAGTCCAAGAGCGAACAAACGTTCCTCATATGTTAACCCTCTCATTCCCAGAATCATTCTAGTGAATCTTCTCTGAACCCTCTACAACGTCAGCACATCCTTTCTTAAAAAAGGAGTCCAAAACTGCACACACAGTACTCCAAGTGAGGTCTCACCAGCGCCTTATAGAGCCTCAACATCACATCCCTGCTCCAATACTCTATTCCTCTAGAAATGAATGCCAACATTGCATTCGCCTTCTTCACCACCGACTCAACCTGGAGGTTAACCTTAAGGGTATTCTGCACGAGGAATCCCAAGTCCCGTTGCATCTCAGAACTTTGAATTCCCTCCACATTTAAATAATAGTCTGCTCGTTTATTTCTTCCACAAAGTGCATAACCATACGCTTTCCAACATTGTATTTCATTTGCCACTTCTTTGCCCATTCTTCCAATCTATCCAAGTCTCTCTGCAGACTCTCCATTTCCTCAGCACTACCAGCCCCTCCACCTATCTTTGTATCATCAGCAAACTTAGCCACAAAGCTATCTATTCCATAATCCAAATCATTGATGGACAACGTAAAAAGAAGCGGCCCCAACACGGACCCCTGTGGAACACCACTGGTAACGGCAGCCAACCAGAATGGAATCCCTTTATTCCCACTCTCTGTTTCCTGCCAATCAGTCAACGCTCTATCCACGTATGTAACTTTCCCGTAATTCCATGGGTTCTTATCTTGTTTAGCAGCCTCACATGCGGCACCTTGTCAAAGGCCTTCTGAAAATCCAAATACACAACATCCACTGCATCTCCCTTCCTCAGTGAAGACTGATGCGAAATACTCGTTCAGTTCCTCCGCCATCCCCTTATCTCCCATTACAATTTCTCCAGCATCATTTTCTATTGGTCCTATATCTACTCTCACCTGTCTTTTACTCTTTATATACTTGAAAAAGCTTTTAGTATCCTCTTTGATATTATTTGCTAGCTTCCTTTCATAGTTCAGCTTTTCCCTGTTAATGACCTTCTTAGTTTCCTTTTGTAAGCTTTTAAGAACTTCCCAATCCTCTGTCTGCCCACTAGTTTTTGCTTCCTTGTATGCCCTCTCCTTTGCTTTAACTTTGGTTTTGACTTCTCTTGTCAGCCACGGTTGCATCCTTCTTCCATTTGAAAATTTCTTCTATTTTGGAATATATCTGTCTTGCACCCTCCTCACTTCTCGCATAAACTCCAGCCACTGCTGCTCTGCCGTCCTTCCCGCTAGTGTCCCCTTCCAGTCAACTTTGGCCAGTTCCTCTCTCATGCCACTGTAATTTCCTTTACTCCACTGAAATACCGACACATTAGATTTCTGCTTCTCTTTTTCAAGTTTCACAGTGAACTCAATCATGTTATGATCACTGCCTCCTAAGGGTTCCTTCACCTCAATCTCTCTAATCACCTCCAGTTCATTACACAATACCGAATCCAGTACAGCCAATCCCCTAGTGGGCTCAACAACAAGCTGTTCTGAAAAGCCATCTCGCAGACATTCTACAAACTCTCTCTCTTCAGATCCAGTGCCGACCTGATTTTCCCAATCCACTCGCATGTTAAAATCCCCCACAATTATCATAACACTGCCCTTCTGACAAGCCTTTTCTATTTCCTGTTGTAATTTGTAGTCCACATCGCTGCAGCTGTTTGGAGGCCTATAAATAACTGCCATCAGGGTCCTTTTACCCCTGCGATTTTTTAGCTCAACCCATAAAGATTCTGCACCTTCCGATCCTATATCACCTCTTTCTAATGATTTAATATCATTTCTTACCAATAAAGCCACGCCTCCCCCTCTGCCTACCTTCCTATCCTTCCGATACACTGTGTATCCTTGGACGTTCAGCTCCCAAAGACATGCATCCTTTAGCCACATCTCAGTGATGGCCACAGTATCATACCTGCCAATCTGTAGCTGTAGGACAAGATCATCCACCTTATTCCTTATGCTGCGTGCATTTAAGTATAACACCATAGGTCCAGTATTTGGTACTTTTTGCTTTGATTGCACTCACCACCCAGGACATGCCCCCTTATCATTGCTACCAGAGAAGACGTACAGGAGCCTGAAGACACACATTTAATGTTTTAGGAACATCATCTTCCCCTTCACCATCAGATTTCTGAATGGTCCATGAACATTAATTCACTATTTTGTTCTCTTTTTGCTCTATTTATTTATTATAGTTCTTATTGTAACTTGCTCTGTAATTCTTTTTTGTGTATTGCACTGAGCTGCTACCGAAAAACAACAAATTTCACAATATATGACAGTAATAATAAGCCTGATCATGGACGTCGTTCCTCATCTCAGAAGCCATGACACAATTAAGGGAAACCAGAATCAGGTTTAATATCGTGACATTTGTTGTTTTGTGGCAGCAGTAATTTGCAATACATAATATTTAAAAATGTATAAATTCCAATAAGAAATATTTATTTAAAAATTATGTAGCATAAAAAGAGAGCAAACAAGTGAAAAAACAGTGAGGTAGTATTCATTGTCTATTCAGAAATCTGACGGCAGAGGGGAAGAAGCTGGGTGTGTGCCTTCAGGTAGTATACGTGGAGAAGAGGGCAAGTGATGAGTGACACTCGCAGTCTTGAAGAAAGAGAAATAACGCATCAATATTTTGGGCCGAGACTATTCCTTTCCATAGATACCGCCCAACCTGTTGAGTTGCTCTAGCATTTTGTGTGTATTCACTTAAGTTCACCTGGCCTGTAGTCTTTTGTCCATTTAAGGACAAGCGTGCTTGAAGATCAAGACCTTAAACATTCCACATTTTACTACATGCTAGCAGTAATCAGATATGCCTCCAAGACACTGCATATGGGATGAGCTGCTAGAGTGGTTAAGGCAGGTACAGTACTGTGTACCTATGCAAAAGTTTTAGGCATATATATAGAGCTGGGGTGCCTCAGATATTTGCATAGTACTGTAGTAATTTTATGTATTGCACTGTACTGCTTCTGCAAAAACTATCATGACATATGTGAGTGACGATAAGCCTGATTCTGATATGGGTCTCCATTGTGGACTGAGAGTGGGAAGGGGACAGGAAGAGGGGAATCATGTCTGGGGAAGAAGGGAAAGGGAAGCAGCAGAGAGACATTCTGTACTGATCAATAAACCAATTGTTTGTAATCACTAACCTTGCCTGGTGTCTCATAGCTGGGTGTGTCTGCGCCTGCGCCACCTCCCAGCTCTGGCACTCCTTTGCCACCTGCCCCACACCCTACCCACTGCACTCCACTTTCACCATTCACAACATCCTTTGCACCCACCAGATTTACAAACTTGCTCTCTGCTGCACGTTGACAAATACCCTAACTATGTAAATGTGCCTAAGACTTTTGCACAGCACTGTCCATCAACATTTAAATGGAAATGGACGAGTACATGGATAGGAAAGGTGAGAGAGATATGGGCCAAACACAGGCAAATGGGACCAGCTTAGATGGGAATCTTGATCGGCAAGGACCAGTTGAATTGATGGGCCTTCTTTTGTACTGTATGGCACTATGATTTAAAAGTTTGATCACAGAGTGCTGTAGAAAATCCCCCAAAATGGTAGAAAAAGGGAGTCAAAGTCAGTGGCTCACAGGCTGACAACCCCAGCCTTCAGTCCCTTTACTGGGAGGGTCACACTGTTGACATGCCTAACAGCAGACTCCTAAACAACACTGCATCATAGCAAGACATTACCAGCTGAAAAGAAATAAGAAAGGTTCAAGGATGTTCTCAAAGCTTCTTTAGAAAAGTGCAACACCCACCAATCTGTGTGGGAATTCTTGGCCCACAACCACTTAAAACAGACAATGATATGTCCATGTTTATTTGGGTGTACACCTCAAGGAAACAGTGGAAGCTCATCATTCATCAATTACCCTCTATCCCTGCCCAGTAACATATGCAGGTCTTTCACTGGGCCTATCAGTCAGCTGTTTGAAACCACTGTTTTTTTAAAATACTTTTTATAAGATGAATTAACGTAAGACTGAAGTTGTAGATCAAGCACTTGTACTTTCTAACAAACTCGTACATCTTTTACAATAAGTGGCTGTTCATCCCCACTCACTGGCAGAAAGCGGTATAGCAGCTGAACTAATGGTTTGTCACCTTCCTCCTCTTTCATTGGCTAAGTATCAGCACATAGCCCACATGATGTAATTCTGCAACCACTGATTAGTTTATTCTTATCGAAGGAATTTCTGTTACCTACATTATAAAAGATGATGGATTTTTCAGAGGTGCCGTCTTCACCTTTATTCCCTTTCATCCTTGCATTCTTCGTTGTTCATTCGCCTGCTAGCTTCCTTTCTCAGCTCTTCATTTAGTTTGCTCAGTATTTGTATGTCTGTACTTTAAAATAAACTATTAGAATTAAGACTGCTCGTCATTCCTGACTCCCAGGAAAAACCCTAATGATCAGAAAATAAACAAAGATTCCAACATAGCTGAGGTTAGGCTTCACCCTGCACCACCAGGTTCAGGAACAATTACTAGCTACAATCGTCAGGATCTTGAATGAGTGTGGATGACTTCACTCACTTAAATTCCGATCTGATTCCCTGCCACTCTGACATCTGATTTCTAAATGGACATTGAGCCCATGAACACTACCACACAATTTTTTAAAGTTCTATTTCTGTTTTAGCACTACTTATCTTACACACATACACACACATATATACATATTACAGTGATTCAGTTTTTAAATAATATTTATCATGTATTGCATTGTATTACTGCCGCAAAGTTAACACATTTCACGGCATATGCCAGTAGTATTAAACCTGATTCTGATACTACAAACTACATAGAAACATAGAAACCCTACAGCACAATACAGGCTCTTCGGCCCACAATACAGTCCCTTTGGCCCACAAAGCTGTGCCGAACATATCCTTACCTTAGAACTACCTAGCCATTTCAGCCCTGGGAAACAGCCCCTGATTATCCACACGATCAAAGCCTCTCATTGTCTTATACACCTCAATCAGGTCACCTCTCATCCTCCGTCGCTCCAAGGAGAAAAGGCCAAGTTCACTCAACCTATTCTCATAAGGCATGCTCCCCAATCCAGGCAACATCCTTGTAAATCTCCTCTGCACCCTTTCTATGGTTTCCACGTTCTTCCTGTAGTGAGGTGACTAGAATTGAGCACAGTACTCCAAGTGCGGTCTGACCAGGGTCCTAAGGAGCTGCAACATTACTCACGTCTCCTAAACCCAATCCCACGATTGATAAAGGCCAATGCACCGTATGCCTTCTTAACCACAGAGCCAACCTGCATAGCAGCTTTGAGCGTCCTATGGACTTGGACCCCAAGATCCTTCTGTTCCTTCACACTGCCAGACTCACTTTCTTTACAACCCATGTTCTCAGTATTTTTATTTATTTGAACAATTTGTCTTCTTTTGCACATTAAGAGTTTGGAAGTCTTTGTTTATAATTTTTCATTATTTCTATTGTATTTCCTTCCTTTCCTATAAATGCTGCTACAAAATAAATCTCAATGCAACAGCCAATTCTAACAGACCAGTGACCCCCACCAATTGTTATCCTTGTATAACGCACCCTCCGACCAATCCAACAATAATGTTCCAAAAGTTGAAGAAATATATTCGATCCTTTATTAGCAACTAGCAAAACAAACAATCGTGAAGCAATGAAACTTATGAAACTAAGACTAGCGATATGAAACATACTTGGAAGCACTTAATCAAAGTTAAGTAGAGTTAAGCAATTTCAAATGTAATTAAATGAAGTTAAGCAGGAATTAAACAGTCAACAAAAGATTCAACATCCATTGGTGCCTAGTATTAAGCTAAAACTGCTGAGAACAAAGCACGAATATGTAAGTGAACGTAACACTTTTGCCAAACCCACACCACATGACTACAATAAACAGAACATACACATAACATGAATACAATGCAAATAGAAAACAGATCCATTGCTCCTACAATTAATTTCATTGTACCTACGTATTTCAATAATAAATTTTACTTTGACTTTAACAGAACCCACTGAAATGTAATGGAAACAAGTCATCCTCAAGGGATCGGCCAAGAAAATTTGACAGAAGAGGTAGACCTCCCTAGCCTTGACTACATCAAAACCACAACCTAACAATACATTTTTCAACACATAGACTTCTCACAGCAGGAAGCAATTGATTCTAAGCATATTTTACTGTGGTAAATCTCACTATTGTTTCACTGTCTGAGGCATCAGTCTAGAATCCTTACTGAAGAGAAAACATTAAATCAACAGAAAACATCAGCACTCAAAAGTCATTTCTATAGCAGCCAAATGAAAATGCAACATCCTGCTTCACTTACACTTTTGCATTTGTTTTCAAAACTATTTTTCTTCAAAAGGCAATGTGAAGAGAATGCCTTTCAACAAACAAATAACAAACTGCTGGAGAAACTCAACAGTTCAAACAGCAGCTGTGGGGAAGATGAACACCAACTCAATGGAAAATGCCCGATTACATTTGCCCTGTCTATGCCCCCAATAATTTTGAGAACCTCTATCGAATCTCCACTCATTCTCCTCAGCTCAAGAGAATAAAGTTCTTGCACATTTGGTCAAGAAAGCGCCTGCATACAATGCTCCTTCAGTCGATGCCTTCTGGACAGATTCCATATATTTCACTTCTTTTATGTCTTTTACGCTTGTTTTTCCTTTTGAATGTGATTCTGGAACTGTTGAAGCCCGTGATTTGCAGTTTACATAGAACATAGAACAGTACAGCATAGTACAGGCCCTTCGGCCCACCATGTTGTGCCGACCCTCAAACCCTGCCTCCCATATAAGCCCCCACCTTAAATTCCTCCATCTACTTGTCTAGTAGTCTCTTAAACTTCACTAGTGTATCTGCCTCCACCACTGACTCAGGCAGTGCATTCCACGCGCCAACCACTCTCTGAGTAAAAAAACCTTCCTCTAATATCCCCCTTGAACTTCCCACCCCTTACCTTAAAGCCATGTCCTCTTGTATTGAGCAGTGGTGCCCTGGGGAAGAGGCGCTGGCTATCCACTCTATCTATTCCTTTTATTATCTTGTACACCTCTATCATGTCTCTTCTCATCCTCCTTCTCTCCAAAGAGTAAAGCCCTAGCTCCCTTAATCTCTGATCATAATCCATACTCTCTAAACCAGGCAGCATTCTGGTAAATCTCTTCTGTACCCTTTCCAATGCTTCCACATCCTTCCTATAGTGAGGCGACCAGAACTAGACACAGTACTCCAAGTGTGGCCTAACCAGAGTTTTATAGAGCTGCATCATTACATCGCGACTCTTAAACTCTATCCCTCGACTTATGAAAGCTAACACCCCATAAGCTTTCTTAACTATCCTATCCACCTGTGAGGCAACTTTCAAGGATCTGTGGACATGTACCCCCAGATCCCTCTGCTCCTCCACACTACCAAGTATCCTGCCAATTACTTTGTACTCTGCCTTGAAGTTTGTCCTTCCAAAGGTATCACCTCACACTTCTCCGGGTTGAACTCCATCTGCCACTTCTCAGCCCACTTCTGCATCCTATCAATGTCTCTGTGCAATCTTTGACAATCCTCTACACTACCTACAACACCACCAACCTTTGTGTCGTCTGCAAACTTGCCAACCCACCCTTCTATCCCCACATCCAGGTCATTAATAAAAATCACAAAAAGTAGAGGTCCCAGAACAGATCCTTGTGGGACACCACTAGTCACAATCCTCCAATCCGAATGTACTCCCTCCACCACCACCCTCTGCCTTCTGCAGGCAAGCCAATTCTGAATCCACCTGGCCAAACTTCCCTGGATCCTATGCCTTCTGACTTTCTGAATAAGCCTACTGTGTGGAACCTTGTCAAATGCCTTACTAAAATCCATGTAGATCACATCCACTGCATACCCTCATCTATATGCCTGGTCACCTCCTCAAAGAACTCTATCAGGCTTGTTAGACACGATCTGCCCTTCACAAAGCCATGCTGACTGTCCCTGATCAGACCATGATTCTCTAAGTGCCCAGAGATCCTATCTCTAAGAATCTTTTCCAACAGCTTTCCCACCACAGACGCAAGGCTCACTGGTCTATAATTACCCGGACTATCCCTACTACCTTTTTTGAACAAGGGGACAACATTCACCTCCCTCCAATCCTCCGGTCCCATTCCCGTGGACAACGAGGACATAAAGATCCTAGCCAGAGGCTCAGCAATCTCTTCTCTCACCTCGAGGAACAGCCTGGGGAATATTCTGTCAGGCCCTGGGGACTAATCTGTCCTAATGTATTTTAACAACTCCAACACCTCCTCCCCCTTAATATCAACATGCTCCAGAACATCAACCTCACTCATATTGTCCTCATCATCATCAAGTTCCCTCTCATTGGTGAATACCGAAGAGAAGTATTCATTGAGGACCTCGCTCACTTCCACAGCCTCCAGGCACATCTTCCCACCTTTATCTCTAATTGGTCCTACCTTCACTCCTGTCATCCTTTTTTTCTTCACATAATTGAAGAATGCCTTGGGGTTTTCCTTTACCCTACTCGCCAAGGCCTTCTCATGCCCCCTTCTTGCTCTTCTCAGCCCCTTATTAAGCTCCTTTCTTGCTTCCCTATATTCCTCAATAGACCCATCTGACCTTTGCTTCCTCAACCTCATGCTTGGAGTTCATTTGGGTGTCTCAGCGCTCTGAGTCTCTGTGGGGGTTCTGGGAGGCAGAAGCAGCACATTTGAACCTCATAGTGAGAAGACAGCTAGCTGATGTTCAACTCCGTTTCATTGATTAAAGCTTCCATTGTTCACCAATTAATGCGATGAGGGAGATTAAACACCTGCAGCCTACCTTTTTATCGCTGGGGACTGCTTTGCTGCCGGAGAAGGTAGGCTGCCTTTTTATCAATGGTGAGATCACTCTGCAACAGAGAGGGGCAATGTTGCCCAGGTTTTCTGTGTTTTGGATCTGGATGTAGACTATAGACTTTTTTTCAGTCTTAAGGCTTTCTTTTTGTACTCTGTTTTTCAACCGATCTTTCTCATATTTTGCGCGTGGGGCGGGGATTTAGGGGGTTGATGATCATGCTGCCATTCTTTTCTTTCTTGGTTTTGTGGCATCTGAAAAATTTCAGAGTGCATACTTTGATAATAAATGAAGCTTTGAACCTATTCAACCTGTTCCTATAACTTCTAGTCCAAGCAACACCCTTGTAAATTTTTTCTGTACTCTTTCAATCTTATTGTTAGAATGCAATGTTAGCATTCGTTTCAAGAGGATTAAAATATAAAAACAATGATGTAATGTTGAGGCTTTATAAAGCACTGGAGAGGCCTCACGGAGTATTAAGAGCAGTTTTGGGCCCTTTATCTTAGAAAGTAGGTGCTGACCTTAGAGAGGGTTCAAAGGAGGTTCACAAAAATGATTCCAGGATTGAAGGTGGGGGAGTCTAAGACCAGAGGACACAGCCTTCGAATAGAGGGATGTCCATTTAGAACAGAGATGAGAAGGAATTTCTTTAGCCAGAGTGGTGAATCTGTGGAATTTGTTGCTACAGGTGGCTGTGGAGGCCAATTCTTTACGTATATTTAAGGCAGACGTTCATAGGTTCTTGATTAATCAGGGCATGAAGGGATACGAGGAGAAGGAGGAAGAATGGGGCTGAGAGGAAAATGGATCAGCCATGATGAGATGGCGGAGCAGACTCAAATGGCCTAATTCTGTACCTATATTTAATAGTCTTATGATATTCTCGTCAAAACCATCATCAGCGTTAACTGTCCAATTCCTCGCGTCTACATTGAAGAGAGTGGGAGTTTGAGTAGAACTTGCTGAGACTTACTCTGCTCTCAACCGCCTGAGCTCTGAGTCACGGTAATCCACGCCCTGCTTTGATCTCATCACGGCCAGCTCCTCCTTCAAACCCCGGATTACTTTCTGGAGAGCTACTGGATCAGGCTTCCCAGTATATGGTAGTGGCAGTGGGTAGTGTATCCTGCAGACATTAAAAAAAAAATGACAAATAACCTCTATTTTGAGAAAATTCTGAGGTAGTTATTTCTTTCCCAAGAGAATGGAAATAGGTTCCAGTTATATATTTTGAGATACTGTTAAGATGACTTATTCAGGAACTTTCATTCTGACTGTTGCATAGTCATATCTAAATTACCGCACGCAAGTCATGTTCCAATGATCTAAGTTCAATCATGATCTCTGATGGTTACAGGGAGGGGAATGGGGATGGATGTGAATACTCTGAAAGCCAGCTTAAGTCTCTGAGGGTGTAACAGCTTCCTACTTCACCGTGAGAAAATATAACACATCTTCTACTTCCTGCCAGGCCCTGAACTTGAACGCATTAAAGCAAGAACCGGACAGCTTTCTGATGAAACAGATGTAACTTGTCTACCTATTGCAGAAGTATTCTGAATAGTCCTTCAGAGATCATAAAGCTCTCATTCCCTTTGACAAGTCCAGTCAATTTAACTATCTACCATTCTTACATGATTACAAGAAACCATTCCCCCAGGCTGTGGAGAACCATCAACTGGCTGACGATCTGAACAAGTTTTATTGTAGATTCGACACCTTCATTCCTCCCAGCCAAAACACAGACCTACCTGCAACCCCCATCATCCATCACCCCGACATCTCAGTATCCGCCTTCTCACCCCACATTACAAAAACTGCTCCCCCTACCCCACTTCATTTCAACCCTCTTGTACCTGCACTCAGGATCTGTGAGAGGGAGGTGAGTCAGCTGTTCTGGAGGCAGAAGACCAGGAAAGTGCCAGGCCCAGACGGCGTGTCACCCTCCTGCCTGAAGTCCTGCGCTGATCAGCTGGCCCCCATCTACACACGGATCTTCAATAGATCACCGGAGCTGTGTGAAGTCCCTCATTGCTTCAAACGCTCCATTATCGTTCCAGTGCCTAAGAAACCCACTATCAAGGGACTAAATGACTACAGGCCTGTTGCCTTGACATCTGTGGTCATGAAGTCCTTTGAGAGACTAGTGTTGGCTCACCTGAAGGACATCACAGGCCCCCTGCTGGACCCCTGCAGTCGGCAAATAGGTCAGTGGATGATGCAGTCAACATGGGACTGCATTACATACTACAACACCTCGACAACCCAGGAACTTCTGCGAGGGTCCTGTTTGTTGACTTCAGCTCGGCGTTCAACACCAACGTCCCAGAAATCCTCCACTCCAAACTCACCCAGCTCACTGTCTCCCCCGCCATCTGTCGGTAGATCACAAGCTTCCTGACTGACAGGGTGCAGCAAGTGAGGCTGGGGAGCATCGTTTCTAGCACCCGGACAATCAGTACCGGTGCCCCCCAGGGATGTGTGCTCTCCCCACTGCTCTGCTCCCTTTACACTAATGACTGCACCTCACAGGATCCATCTGTTAAACTCCTGAAGTTTGCAGACGACACAACTGTCATTGGCCTTATCCGAGACGGTGATGAGTCTGCATACAGACGGGTGGTGGAACGGCTGGTCCTCTGGTGTGGTCAGAACAATCTGGAGCTAAATACACTCAAGACTGTGGAGATGACGGTGGACTTCAGGAGCAGCCCCCCGCCCCAATACTCCCCCCACTCACTACACTCAACAGTATTGTGTCTGCTGTGGAGACCTTCAGGTTTCTGGGTGTCACAATCTCCCAGGACCTGAAGTGAACACCCAACACGGACACTCTTATCAAAAAGGCTCAGCAGAGCTTGTATTTCCTACGTCAACTCAGGAAGTACAACCTGCCTCAGGAGCTGCCGATTCAATTCTATTCAGGAATAATCCAGTCTGTTCTCTGTTCGTCCATCACTGTCTGGTTTGGGTCAGCTACCAAACAAGACAAGAGTAGACTCCAAAGAACCGTCAGGGCTGTGGAAAGGATTATTGGTGTGAAGCTGCCCTCGATCCAGGACTTATATGCATCTAGAGTCAGGAAGCGAGCAAACAGCATCATTGAGACCCATCACACCCTGGACATCACCTGTTCCAGCTCCTTCCTTCTGGTAGGCACTTTAGATCACTGTATGCCAGGACAAATAGGTACAAGAACAGTTTCTTTCCGTATGCCATCAGTCTTATGAACACTTGAATTTTAGTCTATTATAAACCAAGTCCACCTCATTGTATATAGTTCACAATTATTTGCACTATTGTTTTGTTTGCTTTTTGATTCTGTACAGCGAGAGCTCAGGGAAACCGGCATCAAATTCCCTGTATGTGTCCACATACTTGGCGATAATAAAGGATTCTGATTCTGATTACTGCCCATTACGCCGCTGGCGTTTAGGACAGTAATGAAGGTCCTTCATCTCAGGCAGTGTTCAGGGCTTCCTCTTGTTTTTCACTACTGTCAGTCACGCAAGTCCCAGCTGGAGACTCAGGAATACCGTCACACTCAGATGTAGAAGAATTCTTTATTGTTGTTTCTGTAACAACTTTTTTCTGACCAGTCAGGGTTGTTAGCTCTAAGCTGAATCTCCAAGCCTGAAGGACTGGATGACTACTCTTAGTCTGGCCTCTACCCTTTGACCTGTTTGGCATGGGTGACCCTACCAAGAGCCAAAGCATAATGCCCTGACTCCAGCCGACATAGCTCTCCAGGTCATTGAGACATGCAAGCCTCCAAAACCGTCGATAAGTTTGTGGTCCTCTTGGAAATATCTACGATTCACCTACAAGACAATAGTCGGCTTTCTTCTGGAACTTTCGGTTAATGCTTTAAAAGCACATTAGGAAAGTAAATACCTGAAGAAGGGTCTCAGCCCGAAACGACGGCTATTTACTCTTTTCCACAGATGCTGTCTGACCCGCTGAGTTCCTCCAGCATTTTGTGGGTGTAGCCTCCCATTATGAATCATACAAAATTGCGTTTACTTATTTGGAGATACAGCATGGAACAGGGCCTTCCGGTCCGATGAGCCGCACTGCCCAGCAACCCACCTATTTAACACCGGCCCAAGTTACAATGACCAATTAACCTACTAACTGCTACGTCTTTGGAATGTGGAAGGAAACCAGAGCACCAGGAGGAAACGATGGGGTTATGGGATAAAACATACAAACTCCTTACAGACAGTGCCATGACTGAACTCTGAACTCCAGGATGCCCCGAGCTGTAAGAGCGTTGTGCTAAAATTGTAAGTTTACACAACAGATAAACTGACAGGCAAGATTTCTGAGATGTACCTATGTAATCCAACAAAACGATTACTTTGCTCAGCCTTCAACTGGTTACAAATTTTATGTAGACCAAGATTTCTCCAACAATTTTTTAATGCCGTGGACCCCCACCATTAACTGAGGGATCCATGGATGCCAGATTGAGAACCCCTGATGTATATTAAAGTAGGAAGATTGATACAGTTTCTCCTGGCCTCCTCTGCATCGATGAGACCCAACATAAATTGGGGGATCGCTTCACTGAGTGGAGAAGCAACAAGTATTCCATCTGGGTAACCTCCAACCTGATGTCATGAATATTGACTTCTCCTTCCAATGAACAAATTCCCCTCCTCTTCCTCTATTCCCCACTATGACCTTTCACTTCTCCTCACCAGCCTTTTACTTCCCCCGGGTCCCCACCTCCTTCTCTTCCTCCTATTGTCCACTCTCCTCTCCTATCATTCTTTCCTCTCCAGCCAATTACCTTTCCCACCCACGTGGCTTCACCTATCACCTTCAGTCTACTTGCCCTCCCCCCACTTTTTATTTTGGCATCTTCCCCCTTCCCTCTTCCCTCTCACTCCTGAAGAAGGGTCTCAGCCTGAAATGTTGACTGTTTGTTCCTTTCCAGATATTCTGCCTGACCTACCGAGTTCCTCCAAAATTTTGTGTGGGCTGCTCTGGATTTCCAACATCGGCATTTTGCTGTGATTGTGATTTACAGTTTCTAATACATTTTCCTAATTTAATGAAAGGAGATTATTTTCCGTGCCGTGACTGAGTAGAGGGGGCAGTAAATACAGGTATGCGTCACTTAACGTCCACAATACATTCTGTGAAACCGACGTTACGTGAATTGGACGTTGTGCGAACACCATATTATATACTTAGCAAACCTATATGGAGTACTGTAGTGTACCTGTATTGACTAAATAGCCGAGAACTTACTCTAAAACTGTATTCTGTACACTATAATACACACATACACTATAATTTTTTTTATTTCATTTTAACCTTTTTAATTTTTTTCCTTTTTAAACTTTTATGCAAACACTTCCTTCGGCTGTATCACACACAATTTATCAAAGATGATCAGGATCATCCACGTCCCTGTTCTCAGCTTCCTCATAGTGTTCTACTGAAACAGTTTCAGGTCGAATAACCTGCGTCTGGAAGCCATGATGCACTTTACGGTAATATTTTCAGAAGAAAATTAAACAGAGAGATAACTCTACTACATTCAAGAGACGTGCGATACACGAGATTGGTTACATCCGCTACGTCACGTTCTCCAATCGGGACTACGGACGTATATGCGATCGGACGTTGTCGAAATGGACGTTAAGCTGAGCACACCTGTACTTGAAATCACTCAAAATGATCACCCAAATTATAAATGTCAAGTCAGCTCAATAACCGTAACTTCACCCTATTCTTTTTAGTTCCACACAGACTTTCCTGCTTTGACTGGTCAGAGTGGTTGAAGCAATCTACGGCCTCCTCTACTGCCAGGATGAGGCCACATTCAGGTTGGAGGAGCAACACCTTATATTCTGTCTGAGTGGCCTCCAACCTGACAGCATGAACATTGATTTCTCTTTCTGGTAAAAAAAAAATTCCTCCCCCTTCACCATTCCCCATTCATGTCTTACTTGCCCGTCACCTCCCCCTGGTGTTCCTCTCCTTCCCTTTCTTCCACAGTCTCCTGGCCTCTCCTATCAGATTCCCTCTTCTCCAGCCCTCTATCTCTTTCACCAATCAACTTCCCAGTTCTTTACTTCACTCCACTTCCCCTCTCTCTGGGTTTCACCTATCACCTGCCACCTTGTACTTCTTCCTCCCCTCCCCTCCCCTCCCCCCACCTTCTTACTCTGACTACTCCCCCCTGCCTTTCCAGTCCTGAAGAAGGGTCTCGGCCAGAAACGTCCACTGTTAACTCTTTTCCGTAGATGCTGCCTGACCAGCTGAGTTCCTCCAGCATTTTGTGTGGGTTGCTTTGGATTTCCAGCATCTGCCGAATCTTGCATTTGTACAGTTTAAGATTCTTAATATTGAGAACACTTCTGGGAAAGCCTTTAATGAGGGACTTTAGATAGGCTTGAATCAGTGATAAGTTACTAACCAATTGCTGCACATTAAAAAGTCTTTGAAGAAGACCTGTAGGACACTAAGGCTGCTCTACCAGATTTTTCTGGCATCCTGATAACTAATTTCCAATATAGTGCTGGATCTAATCAAGTTAATTCAGAGTTGCTGCTGAACTAGAGGTCAGAAGAAGGATCTCATGGTATACATACTTTGATAATGAATGTACTTTGAACTTTGAATAAGTTGAAGGTGAAAGGTAAAATATTTAAAGAGAATCTAAGGTGGAACATGTTCACTCACAGAGGGTGGTGAGAGTGTGGAACGAGCTGCCAGCAGAAGAGGTGGATGTGGGTTCAACTGCAACATTCAAGAGAAGTTTGTATAAGTATATGTTTGGGAGGGGAGTGGAGGGCGATGATCCAGATGCTGGGTCAATGGGACTAGGCAGAATAACAGTTCAACGCTTAATGGTATGGTTGGGAACCCCTGTTATAAAGTATCAGATACTTTTACAACTGCTTCTGACAAAAAATTTAACTGCATGACATAATTAAGGATATATTGGTACGGCAGTATAGTGGTTAGCGCCAGCAATTACTGATGAGGGTTCGATAGTTGCCATTGTCTACAAGGAGTTTCTACTTTCTGCCCGTGACCACATGGGTTTCCTCTGGGTGCTCCAGTTTCCTCCCACATTCTAAAACTGTACTGTTAGGATTAGGGATCGTGAGTTGTGGGCATGCTACGTTGGTGCCAGAAGCATGGTGACACCTGCGGACTGCCCCCAGCACGTCCTCGGACTGTGCTGGCCTTTGATGCAAAACGACACATTTTACTGTATGTTTCGATGTGTATGTGACAAATAAAGCTAATCTTTATTCCTTACGCAACGCATACAAAATCTAGGTCACGTTGCATTTTTCAAGTCTGTTAATTTGTGCACACATATAATTGCCTTCAAGTTCAATCCTACATCCCCATTGTGAGAGGTGGAAACAGGCAAGACCAGCCATGAGGCTCTGGTGAAGCTGTATAGGCCAATCCCCTGTACAGTGGATACAATGGATTAAAGAAACATTGATCAACTCCAACTATACCATCGAGTTCAGAAGACAATGGAGATGGGAGGTCATCGATGGCCTACGCTCCACTGGATGCCAAGGGCCAAAGGTGATGATGAAGACACATAATATGCCTGCAACACACAAACTGCTGCAGGAACTCAAGTCAGGCAGCATCTGTAGAGGAGAATAAACAGTCAACATTTCAGCCAAGGCCCTTTAGCAGGGCTGGAAAGAAAGGGAGAAGAAGCAGAATAAGATGGTGAGGGAGGGGAAGGAGGATAGCTGGAAGGTGATACATGAGATCAGGTGAAGGGGAAGGTTGGTCTGGCGTGATTTTGGAGATTTTCACTGGTTTCCCCATAACGATCGCCTGTGAACATATTTTAATCAGTTGGTTTCAGTCAGCTGAAGGCGGCATGCAACTTGAATGAAAAATTCTGCTGAGGTTCTTCCAACTTACCTGTCAAACTCTACGGAGTAGATGAGGATAAGGTAGCGTTTACTGTTGAGCGTCCCTGATTTGGGTGGTGGCACTTGCCTCATTCCAACTCCTGTTTTGCGGTTTCTTAGCAGCTCTAGGTCAGAGTAAGTCAGCAGATCAAGGGTCACCGATTCACTACTCTGAAGGAAGATAAAGCCCAAAATCAGTGCGAATACCATCCCAACCTGCAGCAGGCACCTGAGTTCAGATTTCACAAATTACACACTGATGCAACACCAGAGACCTGGGTTTGATCCTGACCTCTGCTGCTTTCTCCATGGAGTTTGCACGTTCTCCATATGGTTGTGTGTGTTCCCTCCCACTGCCCAAAGACATATGGGTCGATGGGTTAACGGCCTAATTCAAACTTCCCTGGTCAGTTAAAGACATGCGGGTCAATGGGTTAACTACCCAATTCAACCTTCCCCAGGCCGTTAACCCATCAATCCGCATGTCTTTGGGCAGTGGGAGGAAGCATGCACAGCCATACTCCTAGTGTATGGGTTAACTGCCTAATTTAAACTTCCCCAGGCCATTAACCCATCGACCCGCACGTCTTTGGGCAGCGGGAGGAAGCACGCACAGCCATACCCCTAGTGTATGGGTATGTGGTAGATTGCGATGGGAGCTGACAGAACATCAGGAGAATGGCACTAATGTAGGATCTGTGTCATTGGTTGGTAAAGGGCCGGTCTCTGTGCAGTATTTTTACAAGTGCTGTTTCCCATTTTAAAAAGGGATGGAAACAAACAAAAAGGGATAATTAGACTAACATTTATTGGTGGAGAAATAAAGATTAAATTCAGTAAAGAAGAAAGGAAAGTATAGGCCACCAGTTAGTCTGACCTCAGTAGTTGCCAAGATGTCGGAGTCAATTATTAAGGATGAGGTTCCAAACAGCAATTTCCTGTATGCACGGACAACAGGAGCTACTACCTTATATATATGAATTTTGTGTACACCAAGCAAGCATCCGAAGTCAGTGTGAGGGCTAAACACAGAGAGTAAATGTACCACGAGCAATAAAGAAAGAGAGGGTAGGTTCCAACGGAGAGAAGCTGCTGGCCTGAGAGCACATTGTGTCCTAAAGCTGCCGTTGTTCACTGAATCCACCAAGAGAGATTCAGCTGAGAGTCAGAAAAATTTGGTCATGACTAACTGATACTGTAACTGGAAATGCTTCAAACAGCAATTCAATGGTTGCACACCCTCAGGTCGAGCTGAAGTCATTGCTGGACAGTCCCAAATAAAGATGTGTTAGTTTTTACCCAAGCTAAGTTTGTCTTTTATCAAGAACAAACATAACACGGTTTCCTTAAGGGAAATCTCCAAGCTCACAAAGATGTTCAAAGCCATGACTTCTAATAAATGTGCTAGCATTTTTAACCACACTGTTTGTCTTTATTAAGAACAAACATAACAAGGAACTCAGCAGTACATCACAAAATAGGCTGTAGTCAGCATGGTTTCCATAAGGGAAATTATTGCCTGACAAATATGTTGCAATTCTTTGAAGAAATAACAAGCAGGATAGACAAAAAGTCAATGGATGTTGTTTACTTGGATTTTCAGAAAGCCTTTGACAAGGTGCCGCACACGAGGCTGATAAACAAGATAACAGCCCATAGTATTATAGGAAAGATTCTAACATGGATAGGGCATTGGCTGATTGGCAGGAGGCAAAGTGTGGTAATAAAGGGAACTTTTTCTGGTTGACTGCCGGTGACCAGTGGTGTTCCACAGGGGTCTGTGTTGGGACTTCTTTTTACGTTATTTGTCGATGATTTAGATAACACAATTGATGGCTTTGTGGCCAAGTTTGAAAACAACGCAAAAATAGGTGGAGGACCAGGTAGTGTTGAGGAAGCAGAGAGACTACAGAAGGACTTAGACAGATTAGGAGAATGGGGAAAGAGAAGGCAGATAGTATGCAGATGGAGAAAATTCAAAAATCAGAGGTGCAAAGGGTCTTGGATTCCCTAAAGGTTAATTTGGGTGGTTTTCAGGCAGAGGTTGATAGGTCCTTGATTAGTCAGGGCATGAAAGGATATAGGGAGAAGGCAGGAGAATGGGGTTGAGCGGAAACGGATTAGCCATGATGAAATGGTGGAAAAGACTCGATAGGCTGAATGACCTAATTCTGCTCCTATGTCTTACGATTAAAGATGAGCTTTATTTGTCACATGTACATCAAATCATACAGTGAAATGCCTTCTTTTGTGTCAACGACTGATACAGTCTGAGGGTTGTGCTGGGGGCAGGCCCACAAGTGTCGGCACGCTTCCGGTGCCAACATGCTTTCTGCGACTCTTAATTGTATGTCTTTGGACTGTGGGAAGAAACCGGAGCTACTGGGGGAAACCCCTGCAGCCACAGGGAGCACGCACAAATCCTTGCAGAGTAAAGCAATTATGCTAGCCACCTCGCTACCGTGCCATGAGGAATATTGGAACCAATTGTTAAGGAAGTAATAGCAACTACAAACAACCTGCTGGAAGAACACGGCAGGTTGAGCAGCGTCTGTGCAGGATGGGGGAAGGAACTGTTGATGTTTTGGTTTGAAACCCTGTATCAGGATCGAGCGTGTAGAGCTGAGGAAACCCAACTACAGGAACACTTTTGTTCAAAAATTAATCGTGGCACAGCAGCATAGCGCTTTAAAGTGCCAGCAATGCCGGTTCAATTCCCGCCACTGCCTGTAAGGAGTTTGTATGTTCTCCCTGTAACCAAGTGGGTTTGCTCTGGGTGCTCTGGTTTCTTCCCACAATCCAAAGACGTACCAGTTGGTAGGTTAATTGGTCAAAGTAAATTGTCCCGTGATTAGGTTAGAGTTAAATTGGGGGTCGCTGGGCGGTGTGGCCCAGAAAGGCCTACTCTGCACTAGCTCAACAAATAAATAAATGGAAAGCAGTCAGCTTCATTAAGAGGAAATTGTGTCTACAACACACAATAAATGCTGGAGGAACTCAGCAGGCCAGACAGAATTTTGTGTGTGTCAGTTTGGATTTTCAGCATCAGCATTCTTGTGTTTGTGTCTAACAAATTTATTTTTAAGTTTTTTCTTTCAGAAGTTTTGACCAAAATAGAGAAGAAGACCAGCAAATGTATTGCATTTGAACTTCCAGGAAGCATTCAGTAAGTGTCCTGCAAAAAGTCACGAAATAATAGCTCAAATTGTTGGAGAAAACATTCTGACTATCAGTGGGGAGTAGTGAGCAGCGATAAGGGGCCCTTTTCAGCTTGGCAACCTGTGACGAGGTTGCCACACAAGGGGTAGCCCACAGAATCACTTATAAAACCAAAACTGTTTCAACAGGTTATGTACAGAAACCAAGTTTGCAAATACCACAAAAATAAATGGGAAGTTGTGAGAAGGATACAGTTCATAGACTGTATTGGTAAGTTAGATGAGTGGGTAAAAAGTTAGCAAATGGAAAGGGGAAATAGAATGTGAAATTCATTTGGGAAGAAACTACAGAACAAACTATTCCTTTGAATTTTTTCCAGTGACATGGGAGTCTAGAACTAGAGAGCACAGGTTTAAGGTGAGATGAGGAAATGCAAATGAAACCGAGGTCATAGGTTTTCCCCATACATAAAGTTCAGAGTTCAAAGTCAATTTTATTATCAAAGTAATATATATCACCATATACAACCCACAGATTCATTTTCCTGCAGGCATACTCAGCAAATCTTTAGAATAGTAACTATAACAGGATCAATGAAAGATCAACCAGAGTGCAGAAGATCACAAACTATGCAGATATAAATAAATAACGAAAACATGAAAGTGAGATAATTGGCTGTGGGAACATTTCAACAATGGGGCAAATGTAGTTACCCCTTCTATTGAAGAGCCTGATGGTTGAGGGGTAGTCACTGTTCCTGAACCTGGTGGTGCGAATCCCAAGGCTCCATGGCTTTGTCAAAGGCAGGTCGTGCCTTACTAGACTGATTGAACTTTTTGAGGTTGTGACTAAACACATTGATGAAGGCAGAGCAGTAGATGTAGTGTACCTGGATTTTCAGCAAGGCATTTGATAAGGTACCCCATGCAAGGCTTATTGCGAAAGTAAGGAGGCATGGGATCAAAGGGGACCTTGCTTTATCGATCCAGAATTGGCTTGCCAACAGAAGGCAAAGAGTGGTTGTAGACGGGTCATATTCTGCATGAAGGTTGGTGACCAGTGGTGTGCCTCAGGGATCTGTTCTGAGACCTCTTCTCTTCGTGATTTTTATAAATGACCTGGATAAGGAAGTGGAGGGATGGGTTAGTAAATTTGCTGATGACACAGAGGTTGGGGGTGTTGTGGACAGTGTGGAGGGCTGGCAGAAGTTACAGCAGGACATTGATAGGATGCAAAACTGTGCTGAGAAGTGGCAGATGGAGAAGTTCAACCCAGATAAGTGTGAGATGGTTCATTTTGGTAGGTCAAATATGATGGCAGAATATAGTATTAATGGTAAGACTCTTGGCAGTGTGGAGGATCAGAGGGATCTTGGGGTCCGAGTCCATTGGACACTCAAAGCTGCTGTGCAGGTTGACTCTGTGGTTAAGAAGACGTACGGTGCATTGGTCTTCATCAACCAAGGGGCTGAGTTCAAGAGCAGAGAGGTAATGCTACAGCTGTATAGCACCCTGATCAGACCCCACTTGGAGTACTGTGCTCAGTTCTGGTCACCTATCTACAGGAGGGATGTGGAAACTATAGAAAGAGTACAGGGAAGATTTACAGGAATGTTGCCTGGATTAGGCAGCATGCCTTAGGTTGAGTGAACTCGGCCTTTTCTCCTTGGAGCAACGGAGGATGAGAGGTGACCTGATAGAGGTGTACAAGATGATGAGAGGCATTGATCGTGTGGATAGTCAGAGGCTTTTTCCCAGGGCTGAAATGGCTAGCGCGAGAGGGCACAGTCTTAAGGTGCTTGGAAGTAGGTACAGAGGAGATGTCA
The DNA here is from genome assembly GCF_030028105.1 of Mobula birostris. NCBI lineage: Eukaryota > Metazoa > Chordata > Chondrichthyes > Myliobatiformes > Myliobatidae > Mobula > Mobula birostris. The sequence goes on along the minus strand of NC_092381.1, from coordinate 114,314,017 downwards.
GGGGTAAGTTTTTTTTTTAATGTAGAGAGTGGTGAGTGTGTGGAATGGGCTGCTGGTGACTGTGGTGGAGGCGGATACAATACGGTCTTTTAAGAGGCTCCTGGATGGGTACATGGAGCTTAGAAAAATAGAGGGCCATGGGTAACCCTAGGTAATTTCTAAACTAAGTACATGTTCGGCACAGCATTGTGGGCCAAAGGGCCTGTATTGTGCTGTAGGTTTTCTATGTTTCTATTAGAGCTGCTCTTCATGGGTTTAATCCAGGTCTCAAAAACAACGTGTGTGGATTTTATCCTTGTGACTGAGTAAGTCTCCTCCAGCTGCTCTGGTTTCCTCCCATGTCCCACAGCTTTGCTGGTAGGTTAACTGGCCTGCATGTTATTCTTTGGGTGATCAGTGAGGTAGCAAAAAAAGGAATCAAATGGGAGTTGATGGGCACAAGTTATTTATTGAGATACAGAGCAGAATAGGCCCTTCCGGCCCTTGAAGCCACATCCCCCAATTTTGAATCCTAGCCTAATCGCAGGACAATTTACAATACCCAATTAACCCATAAACCGGTCCGTCTTTGGACAGTGGGAGGAAACAGGAGCACCTGGAGGAAACCCACGGGATCACAGGGAGAATGTAGCAACTCCTTACAGGCAGCAACAGGAACTGAACCTGGGTCATCAGTCCCGTTATGTTTGTGCTAACCACTACACCGTGCTGTCAGAGTTTCAGAAACAGAGCTGAATGAAAATATTGGATGAAGTTCTATCACTCTTTCTTTGACTTTAAGTGCATTTTAGTTGACTGTACTTCTGTGAGAAATTTTGGGCTCTTTCTCAGTAGAGCCCAGGAAAAGCAGAGCAAGAATGGGACTAGTGAAATTGCTCTGTAAGGAGCCAATATAAACGAAGTGGCTCAAATCACCTTCTGTGTAATAAGTAAGGATGTTGGCAGGACTAAAATATTTTGTTTTGTAGAAACACCGGCCAGGTGGGGTTGTTCTATTTCGAGCAGAAGAAGCTGATATGAGATTTAATTAATATGTATCGTATCTTGGAGGACTAAGATAAAGTGAATGGAAAGGTGCAGTTTTGGGCCCCATGTCTAAGAAAGGATATGCTAACATTGGAGAGGGCCGAGAGGAAGTTTATCAGAATGATAATGGGAATGAAGGGGTTAATATATGAAGAGCATTTAATGACCCTGGGTCTGTACTCACTGAAATTCAGAAAAATAAGGGGGAGGAGATCTCATTAAAGCCTACTGAACACTGAAAGACCTAGTGGATGTGGAGAGTATGTTTCCTATAGGGGGGAAGAGTCTAGGACCAGAGGGCACAGCTTCAGAATAGAAGGATATCCCTTTAGAAGAGAGATGAAGAGGAATTTCTTTAGCCAGAGGTGGTAAATCTGTGGAATTCATCACCACAGATGGCTGTGGAGTCCAAGTCATTAGGTATACTTATAAAGTGGAGATTGATAGGTTCTTGATTAGCCAGGACATCAAAGGTTTTGGGGAGACGGCAGGAGAATGGGGATGAGAGGGATAATAAATCAGCCACGTCAGAATGGTGGAGCAGACCCAATGGCGAAATGGGTTCATTCTGCTCCTATGTCTTATTGATTTCTTTCCCTTAAAAAGGTTAAGAGTACAGATTTGCTCATCAAAGTTGCTGGAGAACGCAGCAGACCAGGCAGCATCTCTAGGAGGAGGTCCTGACGAAGGGTCTTGGCCCGAAACGTCGACTGTATCTCTTCCTATAGATGCTGCCTGGCCTGCTGCGTTCACCAGTAACTTTAATGTGTGTTGCTTGAATTTCTAGCATCTGCAGATTTCCTCGTGTGTACAGGTTTGCTCATTGCATCTTTGTGATTTGAAAGCAAAAACACTGGTAAAAAAGTGAAATAAAAACAGAAAATTCTAGAAACAGGCACCAGTTTAGGACAGAGAAGCAATGGATGTTTTGTCTACCTTTGTGATGGCTGACTCCAACATGTTGCAGAAAATGGAGAACTGTTTGAAATTCCCGGTTTTGTGTGTGACATCCTCAATATCTGCGACAGAGCAATAAGACAGACTTTCAGTTAGATAGTAGTAAATTTGTCCCACAAAAGGTTCAGCCTCCTCCCCCTTTTCCCAATAATGGTTTGTTCGTTATGTGCTGTGTCGTGTGACATTGTCAATCACAGTCTTTCCATGACCATGATTGGTCTTGATAAATTTTTTTACACAAGTTGTTTGCCATTGCCTTCTTCTGGACAGTATCTCTACAAGACAGGCAACCCCAGCCATTATCAATACTCTTCAGAGATTGTCTGCCTGGTGTCAGTGGGCGCTAAACCAGGACTTGTGAGATGCACCAGCTGCTCATACGACCATCTACCACCTGCTCCCATGGCTTCACGTGACCCTGATCGGGGGGGGGGGAGGGGGGGGGAGAAGGGGGCACTAAGCAGGTATTACACCTTGCCCAAGGGTGACCTGAACGACAGCATAGGGAAGGAGAGCCTTACACCTTTTTTGGTAGAGATGTATCTCCATCCCACCAGCCTTTCCCAATAATAGTTATCCTGTTCTCTAGAGCAATGATTTGAGAGGAACAGGAAATAGAAGTACAGGTGTGACACAGACAGCATCCTCAGATTTAGAAGTGTACAGGTCTAGGATGGACTTGGGCTGAAGTACCACAGGATAGATACATCAGGCATCTGTCCTGTTCAGAGAAGCTACTGCAGGGGAGGAGGAAGTCAGCAGCTGAGTTGGATAAACTGGATTGTTTGTCAAAACAGTTGGCATTGATCTAATGAGTCAAGAGGCCACATTCTGTGGTAAGTGGAGTTGGAGGAAGTAAAGATGGCACCCGAGGTTTTTGCGGACCTGGGTAACATCTTCCAGTTCATGCACGAAACAGTTTAAATCTCATATCTTTTTCTTTTCCTTTTCAATGTGGCTGGGGTCCTGTTGGAGCCCATGAAATACAGGTGCATTCAAACTATGCTCTTCACAGGCCGTGGGTTCTCACTCTCGGAACTCGCCAAGCGGCCTGGTGTTTCGGGAAGATGTGCGTCTTTGGGGGGGTGGCCCCATTAACAAGCTGATTCCTCGCTGGTGTCGTTGACTGAAGCGTCACGGGAGATTGAAGCATTGAGATAGCAGGTGATGTGTGGTGCTGTTGAAAGAAGGCCCCGCACTGCAGCGATGGAGCGATCTATCTCTCTCTCTCATGAATCTGTTGGTCATCGAGGTCTGGGGATCAAACAAGTGAAGCAGCAGATTGTAACATCGAAACAACAAGATGTTGGCCTCCCCCCCCACTGTGGCAGGAGAGGTATCTTTTTCTCCCTCAGTAGTGACGGGGGCCTGTACGAGATGCCGAAGTGTTGGGATGGACAGTAGTTTTTGATGGACTCTATATCACGGTCTCTGGGGCTTTGCTATTGCTTGCGTGGTGGGTGGTGGGGGGGGCTTGATGCTTTTACTGGAGCAAGAGGGGGGTAGAGTTGATGCTTTGCTGCTGCTTGTGCGTGGGAGGGGAGGGACTTTGGGTTCCAATTTTTTTCTGTTACTCATACTTTGTTTTTTTTTCCTCTCTTTGTTTCATGGACGTTTGTGAAGAGCAAGGATTTCGGATTGTATACATTCTCCAATATTAAATGGAACCACTGAATCATTGATACAGTTTTATATGGGCAGCACAGTGATGTAGCTATTAGCTAAATACTTTACAACACGAGGAATTAAGATTCCATTCCTGCCGCTGTCTGTAAGGAGTTTTTAACATTCTCCCTGTGACTGCGCGGGTTCCTCCGGGTGCTCCAGTTCCCTCCCACATTTCAAAGACAGACGGGTTCGGGTCAGTAAGCTGTGGCCACACTGCGGTCAGTAAGCTGTGGTCGCGCTGCGGTCAGTAAGCTGTGGCCGCGCTGGTCGCGCTGCGGTCAGTAAGCTGTGGCCGCGCTGGTCGCGCTGCGGTCAGTAAGCTGTGGCCGCGCTGGGGTCAGTAAGCTGTGGCCGCGCTGCGGTCAGTAAGCTGTGGCCGTGCTGGTCGCGCTGCGGTCAGTAAGCTGTGGCCGTGCTGGGGTCAGTAAACTGTGGCCGCGCTGCGGTCAGTAAGCTGTGGCCGCGCTGCGGTCAGTAAGCTGTGGCCGCGCTGCGGTCAGTAAGCTGTGGCCGCGCTGCGGTCAGTAAGCTGTGGCCGCGCTGCGGTCAGTAAGCTGTGGCCGCGCTGGTCGCGCTGTGGTCGTGCTGGTCGCACTGCTGTCAGTAAGCTGTGGCCGCGCTGCGGTCAGTAAGCTGTGGCCGCGCTGCGGTCAGTAAGCTGTAGCCGCGCTGGTCGCGCTGTGGTCGTGCTGGTCGCACTGCTGTCAGTAAGCTGTGGCCGCGCTGCGGTCAGTAAGCCGTGGCCGCGCTGCGGTCAGTAAGCCGTGGCCGCGCTGCGGTCAGTAAGCCGTGGCCGCGCTGCGGTCAGTAAGCCGTGGCCGCGCTGCGGTCAGTAAGCCGTGGTCGCGCTGCGGTCAGTAAGCCGTGGTCGCGCTGCGGTCAGTAAGCTATGGCTGTGCTGCGGCCAGTAAGCTATGGCTGTGCTGCGGCCAGTAAGCTGTGGTCGTGCTATGTGGGTTTCCTCCAGGTGCTCCGGTTTCCTCCCACATTTCAAAGACAGACGGGTTCGGGTCAGTAAGCTGTGGCCGCACTGCGGTCAGTAAGCTGTGGCCGCACTGGTCGCGCTGGTCGTGCTGCGGTCAGTAAGCTGTGGCCGCACTGCGGTCAGTAAGCTGTGGTCGTGCTATGCTGATGCTGAAAGAACAATGACACTTGCAGGTTGCCCCCAGCACATCCTCGGACCGTGTTGGTCTTTGACGCAAAACGACGTATTTCACTGTATGGTTGACATCTATGTGAGCTAATCTTTAATCTCGATGACTGTGTCAGGAATTTCAGCTGACATTTGATAAACCAGGCTTACATGGATTCCCCCAGTTCATCCTCAAAGTTCAAAATTTTATGAAATTCTTTACCAGAGGATGATAAACAGTGAGATTCCCCAGAACGGCATGAAGTAGAGGCCATGTTATGAAATATATTCAAAGGATTCAAAATACACAGCCTCAGTCTCAGTTCATCACATAATGGGGTAAATCACCTCAAAACTTGTAGATACAAAGCGCAGAGCAGCCAAAGCAGTCTCACAGCCTCAGCGCCGCAGAGAGAGGAGTGAACATTGTGGAAGAGCCAGGGAATTGGCCCAACCCTCACTTCCAGGATGGAAGCAGATATATTGTTAAAAACACCAAAGCTTTCGAGTGATATGAGGTGAAGCCAAGAACAGGGTACAAAGTGGCCAATCAGTCATTATCATATTCAATGGTGGAACAGACCTGAAAGACTAATGGCCTACACTTTTTATTTTGTACAGTATGTTCAAACAGTCCTTTAGATGCAAGGACATGAGCATCGGCAGCCTGTTTGACCAGTAGAGATGGGTTGCGTGATCACTCTTCTGGAGATTCACTCAAGCTGAAGAATGCCAACAAGACTAAAAACTTAAACACAAGAGAGGGCACAGCTTTAAGGTGCTTGGAAGTAGGTACAGAGGAGATGTCAGGGGTAAGTTTTTTTTTTTACGCAGAGGGTGGTAAGTGTGTGGAGTGGGCTGCCGGCAACGGAAGTGGAGACGGATACGATACAGTCTTTTAAGAGACTCCTGGATAGGTATATAGAGCTTAGAAAAATAGAGGGCTATAGGTAACCCTAGGTAATTTCTAAAGTAACTACATGTTTAGCACAGCATTGTGGGCCAAAGGGCCTGTATTGTGCTGTAGGTTTTCTATGTAAGAGCTTCCAGAAATCTTGAGCAACACACACAAAATGTTGGGGGAACTCAGCAGGTCAGGCAGCATCTGTGGACGGGAATAAAGAGTTAATGTTTCGTGCCAAGACCCTTTGACACACTGAAAAGAAATGGGGAAGAAGCCAGATTAAGAAGTTTGGGGGAGGAAAAGGAGTCCAATATGGCAGGTGAATAAAAACTTTCCTGATAGACCAGGAACTGAAAGCACACACCAGTCCCCTATTGACCGAGATTACCTTTACAAAGATCTCAGTACAATAAAAGAGTACTTCCCACTGAAATATCAGGAGAGTTTAGAAAAATAGTTTTTGACCTTTCTACAAATTTATAATGCCAATATTAGAAATGAATAAATAAAACTAATGATTAGTATTTATATATTGAGATACAGTGCAGGTATAGGCCCTTCCGACTCTTTGAACCACAGTGCCCAGTAATCCCGATTTAATCCTATCCTAATCATGGGACAATTTACAATGAACAATTAGCCTACTAACCTTTGGACTATGGGAGGAAACCAGAGCACCTGGAGGGAACGCACATGGTCATGGGGAAACAGGCAGTGGTGGGAATTAAACCCGTGATGCCTTCACTGTGAAGTGCTGTGCTAATCACTGAGCTACCGTCCCACCCTTTTATGCAAGTTGATGGCCAAAGAATCAGAATCCGAATCAGGTTTAATATCACTGGCATATGTTGCAAGATTTGTTGTTAGCTGTCTGAAGGATAAATATTGAGGAGTGTGTCAAGGATAATCTGGATATTGTATGCAGTTCTGGTTGAAACATGGTTAGAAAAAGCAACAGGACAGATAGATTATACTATTATTTGAGAAAGGGCAGCCTTGTACTTACAAACAGCCTCGAATTCTCCTCTCCACTGCTCAGATGTCAACCTGTCCTCAACTTGCACCTCCAACACATCCCCAGTCACCATCATGGTGATTATATACTCAATCCCTCGGAAGACATAATTTGCTTGTACAGGACCCCCTTCCATCCTGCAGGACATTATTGGTAGGACTAGTTGACAAAATTGAGTGAGTCCTCAATAACAATTCTAAGAAAAAGAAAGACAATAAAAATACTTAGAAACAGCACTAAAATTATGTTAAACATTGTGAATATTCAAATATTCTGGAAATAATTTATAATTAAACACCTTTATTTATAGAAACCCTGCTCTTCCACACTGTACCTCAAGCTGATACTGATCTTAGGACGAAACGCTTTCTTTACAGGAACTTTCAAATCAACAGACAATCTCTGGGTGATTTACAATCCACACCAACTCCTTCCGAGATCAAGATGGGACCAGGCCCTTGAAACTATGAGGCACCAACACTACCCGCTGTGCCACTACTCTGTCCTGGTTGGCAGGGGAGTAAACTAGTCCTGACCACTGCCCTTCGGGATGAAGACCAACAATTCTGAGTTTATCAATTTCAGATCTTAAATATTATGACCCCTGCTTTTATAAATCGTCTAACATCTCTCTGCACCCCAATTTGTGGCCCTATCATCCATTCCCTTTGCATTGACTCAAAATGTTCCAATTTAAGCAATATCTTAACTTTAAACTCTCAAATCTTGTCTCAGTAAACTCCTCCAATTCTGAGACTTGTGTAGAGATTATGCTTGGGGGTGTAGGGGTTAGAAACAGATATAACTGGGGTCACCACAACCAGAGCTGTGAACTATCTCATAATTTTCTTACAAAAACTGAGACATACCACCCAGTCTTAAGGACAGCTCAAATCCCATTAATATAAAACTCTTGAACAGACCTCTTACACAATAAAAAAAACTATTGATCTTGCTACCTACCTCATGACTTTTGTACTTTATTTGTCAATGTGCTTTGCACTCTCACTGTAACTGTAAACAGTTATTACCTCTCAACCATCGGGCTCTTGAACCAAAGGGAAAAACTTCACCAGCCCCATCACTGAAATATTCCCACAACCTATGGACTCGAGGACTCTTTATCTAACATTAATGATATTTATTATTTATTTATTTATTTTTATTGTTTCCTCTTTTTGTACCTGCACTTTGGCTGAAAACTCTAGTTGGGTGGTTTTTCATTGATTCTGTTATGGTTATTATTCTATAGATTTTATTGAGTATGCCCACAAGAAAATGAATCTCAGGGTTGTATATGGTGACATATATGTACTTTGATAATATGATTTACTTTGAACTTTATTTTGCATTGTTTTTTCATGCTTGTTCTGTCTTAGTGTTCAGATCATTCCTTATGTACGGACACAACCCACCTTTTCCAAAAACTCCCATTTGGAAGCACCTTAGGGTTGTTAAAACAAAAACTTCACACATTCATAAAAGTTTCTTCCCTCGGGCTGTTAATCTGATCAACCATTCTCCCTACCCCCTCTATCTATTACCTCATTCACTGCACTGTAAACATTTTACAAACAAAAGAAAATCTGCAGTTGCTGGGAATCCAAGACACACACACAAAATGCTAGATTAATCCAGTCATCAACCGACAGAGCGACATGTTTTTCCATGTTTTACATATCACCCCAAACTGGGGCGGCACAACGCAATGCTTTACAGTACCCTGCTTCAGTTGTGAGTCTTACTTCAGTGGTTGGTAAGTTGATGGAAAAGATCCTGAGAGGCAGGATTTATGAACATTTGGAGAGGTATAATATGATTAGGAATAGTCAGCATGGCTTTGTGAAAGGCAGGTCGTGCCTTACAAGCCTGATTGAATTTTTTGAGGATGTGACTAAACACATTGATGAAGGTAGCACAGTAGATGTAGTGTATATGGATTTCAGCAAGGCATTTGATAAGGTACCCCATGCAAGGCTTATTGAGAAAGTAAGGAGGCATGGGATCCAAGGGGACATTGCTTTGTGGATCCAGAACTGACTTGCCCACAGAAGGCAAAGAGTGGTTGTAGATGGGTCATATTCTGCATGGAGGTCGGTGACCAGTGGTGTGCCTCAGGGATCTGTCCTGGGACCCCCTTCTCTTCATGATTTTTTATAAATGACCTGTAGTAATAGTATTATAGTATTAATGGTAAGACTCTTGGCAGTGTGGAGGATCAGAGGGATCTTGGGGTCCGAGTCCATAGGACACTCAAAGTTGCTACGCAAGTTGACTCTGTGGTTAAGAAGGTATACGGTGCATTCACCTTCATCAACCGTGGGATTGAGTTTAAAAGACGAGAGGTAATGTTACAACTATATAGGACCCTAATCAGACTCCACTTGGAGTACTGTGCTCAGTTTTGGTCCACCTCACTACAGGAAGGATGTGGAAACTGTAGAAAGGGTGCAGAGGAGATTTACAAGGATGTTGCCTGGATTGGGGAGCATGCCTTATGAGAATAGGTTGAGTGAACTTGGCCTTTATCTCCTTGGAACGACAGAGGGCGAGAGGTGACCTGATAGAGGTGTATAAGATGATGAGAGGCATTGATCGTGTGGATAGTCAGAGGCTTTTTCCCAGGGCTGAAATGGCTATCATGAGAGGGCACAGTTTTAAGGTGCTTGGAAGTAGGTACAGAGGAGATGTCAGGAGCAAGTTGTTTTTTTTTTAAAAACGCAGAGTGCTTTTTTTAAACGCGGAATGCGCTGCTGGCAATAGTGGTGGAGGTGCATACGATAGGGTATTTTAAGAGACTCCTTGGGTAGGTACATGGAGCTTAGAAAAATAGAGGGCCATGGGTAACCTGAGGTAATTCCTAAAGTACATACATGTTCAGTACAGCATTGTGGGCCGAAGGGCCTATATTGTGCTGTTGGTTTTCCATGTTCTTTCTAATTCCTGCCGCTGGCTGTAAGGAGTTTGTATGTTCTTCCTGTGACATTGTGGGTTTCCTCCAGATGCTCGAGTTTCCTCCCACAGTCCAAAGACGTAGCAACTGGTAAACTAACTGGTCATTGTAAATTGTCCCGCGATTAGGCTAGGATTAAATCGGGTAGGGGGTGCTGGACCATGTGGTTTTAAGGTCCGTAAGAGCCTGTTTCACCCTTGCGAATGAATGAATAAATAGGCACACAACAAATTCGCAACATATACTTTATATAGCGAATAAAGTTGATCCTTGAGTGATCTACCACACAAACAAAGCTTTACGCTGCATCTTAGCACCTGTGACAATAACAAACTAATTACCAATGTTGGATGCCATTCGGCCCATTCAGTCGGTGCCACTACTAGTCCATTTATTGCTCTACTCCTCGCTCCCTCCGACCACACGAAACCAAGGGTAGTTTACAGCTGCCAGGTACACCACCAAACCGCACACAAGGGCAGACCCTGAGGTCAGGATCGAACCCGGGGGTCTGTGGATCTATGAGGCACTTCGCTGGATCACCCTGGGGGCTAGCTGGGAAACCCTGCAGCTCAGGCCTGGCCGTAGCCAGACCATGGTCAAGCCTCGCACAGTCGGACAGCTTCCCTTTCCGCCGGCCCGCAGCCACTCACCTCGCTCCTCTCAGTCACCGCTTCTGCTGCCGCCTCCCGGCCCGCGTCCCCACTCCGAGCGTCCTCCTCCCGCTCACCCGAACATAGCAACGCGCGCCCCGCCCCTCTCCTTTCTCTATTCGCCAGAATCCCACAAGGTCTTGATTCTACCGGCTAAGTCGCCCTGCCAATCAAGCATCACGTTTGGTTGACGCGAGGCCGGCAACGGAACCTTCCACCCCGAAGATAAATAGAGGGATCGGCAAATAATATAAGGAACTATAATTCAACTATTATCTTTCAAGTAAAATAAATGATTACAAAGAGTGGTTTCTAGATTAATTTTAACTGCTTATTAATTTAATTAAGTGTTCTTGCCTATTGCTATTCTAAAATAATTAATGTAAAATGTTTCCCCCCCTCCGATTCTGGAATGCAATCATTTCGTAGACCGAAGTTGGCCGTTGGTTGTCGTCACTTTTCTGCGACGGCAAGGTGCTGTCAATCACAGCGGGGTGGTTGGTTGCTCGTGGCAACGGGAGGCTCCGACCGGGTTACCGTAAGGCGTTGGTCCTAATGCTCACGGCGACATGAAGGGGCTCCGACATACACGGCATCGCATCATTTTCAGTTATTGTAATTGGCAAACATGTGGAGAATGCTTGCAAATTCCACCTACCGTCCCCTAGGTACGTACAGCCAGTGTCACAGCGTGGTTTCCCCTTCTGAAGGTGTGGATTTCAGAGATCAGATGTCAGGCCGCAATAACACTTTCAGTGAAAGGTGTTTATTGTGTGCCAGAAAAAAATGCAAAAATCCACTCCACCTCCAGTTCACCAGCACAACATTGGGCAATTGTGGTTAAGCAACTGTTTCCTTTTTCTCCAGAACTTGACCTTTCCCACATGTCTGGCTTCACCTCTCACTTCCACCAGCTTCATTCCCCATCCACTCTACCTTTTTAATATGGTACCTTTTCCCTTCCTTCTCGGTCCTGAAGAAGGACCTTGGCCCGAAAAGTCATTTCCACAGATGATGTCTGACCTGCTGATGTTGTCCAGTATTTTGTAAGTGTTTGAAGATCAAGATCTCAAAACAACACCAAGACCCTTCTCTGCCGCCTTCTGTCTACACATCCTGATGCCTCGGGAAAGCAGCTAACGTCATCAGGGAAGAAGATATTCAAACATTTATATCACCAGATTCAAGGATGGTTTCTGCACTGCTACTATCAGACCATATATGCTAAACAACGAACTCTAATTGTTATGGTCCGGTCCGTGAAGTCCACATTCCAGTTCACAGTCCGGTCCATCTACCCTTACTCCAGGTTTTCCTGTCTACCCTGTGTCTGTTCCTGTTGAGCACTAATTGAGACAGCTGATTCTTGTTGGGGCTGGCTGGATAAATACCTCCAGAGACCAGAGCATGGGTGCTGGATTGTTCTTGTCCTTACTCCGTGTATCCCTTCCCCTGCCTTCTGTTTCCTCGCCTGAAGCCCTGCCCTGCCCTGCCCTGTCTTGTCTTGCCGGTAACTCTCGCCTTGCCTTGCCTTGCGTTGCCTGAAGCCCTGCCTTGTCTTGCTGCTAACTCTCGCCTTGCCTGAAGTTCTTGTCTTGCTGGTAACTCTTGCCTCATCTCGCCTGAAGTCTTGTCCTGGAGCCACCCTGTACCTAGCTCCCTTCCATAAGACCATAAGACAAAGGAGCAGAAGTAGGCCATTCGGCCCATCGAGTCTGCTCCACCATTTTATCATGAGCTGATCCGTTCTTCCATTTAGTCCCACTGCCCCGCCTTCTCACCATAACCTTTGATGCCCTGGCTACTCAGATACCTATCAATCTCTGCCTTAAATACACCCAATGACTTGGCCTCCACTGCTGCCCATGGCAACAAATTCCTTAGATTCACCACCCTCTGACTAAAAAAATTTCTTCGCATTTCTGTTCTGAAAGGGCGCCCTTCAATCCTGAAGTCATGCCCTCTTGTACTAGACTCCCCCATCATGGGAAACAACTTTGCCACATCCACTCTGTCCATGCCTTTTAACATTCGAAATGTTTCTATGAGGTCTCCCCTCATTCTTCTAAACTCCAAGGAATACAGTCCAAGAGTGGACAAACGTTCCTCATATGTTAACCCTCTCATTCCCGGAATCATGTTAGTGAATCTTCTCTGTACCCTCTCCAATGTCAGCACATCCTTTCTTAAATAAGGAGACCAAAACTGCCCACAGTACTCCAAGTCCTGTCCCTTGCCTCCACCGGGTAAGCCAGACCATCTTGCCATTATCCTACGGTTGGTTCTGTCCCTTCCTGCTCCTTGCCTCTGTCGCGTAAGCCAGGCCGTATTGCCGTTACCCTACAGTTGGTTCTGTCCCTTCCTGTCCCTTGCCTCCGTCGGATAAGCCAGGCTGTCTTTCCATTACCCTGTGGTTGGTTCTGTCCCTTGCCTCCGTTAGGTGGAAATCGGCGCCCTGCCCAGAAGTACCGCGCTCTGCCCAGGAGGAGCTTCAAGAGCTCAAGCCTCGCCCCAAACCAAGCTTCAAGACCCCAAGCCTCAAGCCTCGGATCTCGAGCCTCGTCCTGCCTCCTGCCAAGTCACGTCCTTGCCTAGTTCTGGGGTCCGAGCCAGAGGCAATACCCAGGTACTGAGTCCTTGTCCTGTCTCTGGCTCGGAGTCCAAGCCCTGGCTCCTCGCTCTCTTGTCCAGTCCTGTTCCGGGTTCCCAGTTTTCGTGTCCATGTCCTTGCCCTCACCCTGTATCCTAGTCCTGTCCCTAGTACTTCAGTGTCTGTGTCTTGCACCTGGGTCCGTTCCCAGCCTCCACCTTATGACACTAATATAAGAAGTGTAGGTAACCTTCATTCCAAGAGATATTAAGGTCTCAGTTAAAAGGAAAAAAAAGGTGCAGGGAGGTCAGAAAATGAGGTGCTTATAGAGTACAAGAAATGCAAGACAACACTCACGAAGCAGGAAGGCTAAAAGAAGGCATGGGGTTGCTCTAGCAGACAGGGTGAAGATGAATCCTGTGGTATACTACAGATATGTCGGGAGTAAAAGGATTGCAAGGGACAGAATTAGTCCTGTGGAAGATCAGAATGGTATTCCACATGAGGCCAAAACGAAACAGATAGGAGATATCTTCAGTACTTTGCATCTCTATCTACTCAGTAGACAGACACAAAGGCAAAGTGGCATCGACTTCATGGAATCTGTACAGATTACAGAGGAGGAGGAGTTTGCCACCCTGATCTGTGTGCCTGGATAACATGTTGATCTGTGTGGATGACATCATGATCTGTAAGAGTAACACTGTGATTTGTATTGATGACACTGTGATCAGTGTGGCTGACATTGTGATCAGTGTGGGTGACACTGTGAGCTGTCTGGGTGACATTGTGATCAGTGTGGGTGACACTGTGAGCTGTGTGGGTGATACTTATCAGTGTGGGTGACACTGTGAGCTGTGTGGGTGACCCTGTGAGCTGTGTGGGTGACACTGTTATCTGTGTGGGTGACACTGTGATCAGTGTGGGTGACTCTGTGAGCTGTGTGGGTGACATTGTGATCAGTGTGGGTGACTCTGTGAGCCGTGTGGGTGACACTGTGATCAGTGTGGGTGACTCTGAGCTGTGTGGGTGACATTGTGATCAGTGTGGGTGACACTGTGATCGGTGTGGGTGACACTGTGATCTGTGTGGATGACATTGTGATCAGTGTGGGTGACACTGTGAGCTGTGTGGGTGACACTGTGATCAGTGTGGGTGACTCTGTGATCTGTGTGGGTGACACAGTGAGCTGTGTCGGTGACACTGTGATCAGTGTGGGTGACACCTTGATCAGTGTGGGTGACACTGTGAGCTGTGTGGGTGACACTGTGATCAGTGTGGGTGACATTGTGATCAGTGTGGGTAACACTGTGATCAGTGTGGATGACACTGTTATCAGTGTGGGTGACTCTGTGATCAGTGTGGGTGACACTGAGCTGTGTGGGTGACACTGTGAGCCGTGTGGGTGACACTGTGATCAGTGTGGGTGACTCTGATCTGTGTGGGTGACATTGTGATCAGTGTGGGTGACACTGTTATCAGTGTGGGTGACACTGTGATCAGTGTGAGTGACACTGTGAGCTGTGTGGGTGACACTGTGAGCTGTGTGGGTGACATTGTGATCAGTGTGGGTGACACTGTGAGCTGTGTGGGTGACACTGATCAGTGTGGGTGACAATGTGAGCTGTGTGGGTGACACTGTGATCTGTGTGGATGGCACTGTGAGCTGTGTGAGTGACACTGATCAGTGTGGGTGACACTGTGATCAGTGTGGGTGACTCTGATCTGTGTGGCTGACATTGTGATCAGTGTGGGTGACACTGTGAGCTGTCTGGGTGACATTGTGATCAGTGTGGGTGACACTGTGATCAGTGTGGGTGACACTGTGAGCTGTGTGGGTGATACTTATCAGTGTGGGTGACACTGTGAGCTGTGTGGGTGACCCTGTGAGCTGTGTGGGTGACACTGTTATCTGTGTGGGTGACACTGTGATCAGTGTGGGTGACTCTGTGAGCTGTGTGGGTGACATTGTGATCAGTGTGGGTGACTCTGTGAGCCGTGTGGGTGACACTGTGATCAGTGTGGGTGACTCTGAGCTGTGTGGGTGACATTGTGATCAGTGTGGGTGACACTGTGATCGGTGTGGGTGACACTGTGATCTGTGTGGATGACATTGTGATCAGTGTGGGTGACACTGTGAGCTGTGTGGGTGACACTGTGATCAGTGTGGGTGACTCTGTGATCTGTGTGGGTGACACAGTGAGCTGTGTCGGTGACACTGTGATCAGTGTGGGTGACACCTTGATCAGTGTGGGTGACACTGTGAGCTGTGTGGGTGACACTGTGATCAGTGTGGGTGACATTGTGATCAGTGTGGGTAACACTGTGATCAGTGTGGATGACACTGTTATCAGTGTGGGTGACTCTGTGATCAGTGTGGGTGACACTGAGCTGTGTGGGTGACACTGTGAGCCGTGTGGGTGACACTGTGATCAGTGTGGGTGACTCTGATCTGTGTGGGTGACATTGTGATCAGTGTGGGTGACACTGTTATCAGTGTGGGTGACACTGTGATCAGTGTGAGTGACACTGTGAGCTGTGTGGGTGACACTGTGAGCTGTGTGGGTGACATTGTGATCAGTGTGGGTGACACTGTGAGCTGTGTGGGTGACACTGATCAGTGTGGGTGACAATGTGAGCTGTGTGGGTGACACTGTGATCTGTGTGGATGGCACTGTGAGCTGTGTGAGTGACACTGATCAGTGTGGGTGACACTGTGATCAGTGTGGGTGACTCTGATCTGTGTGGGTGACATTGTGATCAGTGTGGGTGACACTGTGAGCTGTGTGGGTGACACTGTTATCAGTGTGGGTGACACTGTGAGCTGTGTGACAATGATCAGTGTGGGTGACACTGTGATCTGTGTGGGTGACACTGTGATCTGTGTGGGTGACACTGAGCTGTGTGGGTGACATTGTGATCAGTGTGGGTGACACTGAGCTGTGTGGGTGACACTGTGAGCTGTGTGGATGACATTGTGATCAGTGTGGGTGACACTGTGATCAGTGTGGGTGATACTGTGATCAGTGTGGGTGACTCTGTGATCTGTGTGGGTGACACAGTGAGCTGTGTCGGTGACATTGTGATCAGTGTGGGTGACACTGTGATCAGTGTGGGTGACACTGATCTGTGTGGGTGACACTGTGATCAGTGTGGGTGACACTGTGATCAGTGTGGGTGACTCTGTGATCAGTGTGGGTGACACTGAGCTGTGTGGGTGACACTGTGAGCTGTGTGGGTGACACTGAGCTGTGTGGGTGACAGTGTGGTCTGTGTGGGTGACACTGTTATCAGTGTGGGTGACACTGTGAGCCGTGTGGGTGACATTGTGATCAGTGTGGGTGATACTGTGAGCTGTGTGGCTGACCCTGTGATCAGTGTGGGTGACATTGTGATCAGTGTGGGTGACACTGTGAGCTGTGTGGGTGACACTTATCAGTGTGGGTGACACTTATCAGTGTGGGTGACACTGAGCTGTGTGAGTGACACTGATCAGTGTGGGTGACTCTGATCAGTGTGGGTGACACTGTGATCAGTGTGGGTGACACTGTGAGCTGTGTGGGTGACACTGTTATCAGTGTGGGTGACACTGTGATCTGTGTGGGTGACACTGTTATCAGTGTGGGTGACACTGAGCTGTGTGGGTGACACTGTGAGCTGTGTGGGTGACACTGTGAGCTGTGTGGGTGACATTGTGATCAGTGTGGGTGACACTGAGCTGTGTGGGTGACACTGTGATCAGTGTGGGTGACTCTGTGAGCTGTGTGGGTGACACTGTGAGCTGTGTGGGTGACACTGTGATCAGTGTGGGTGACTCTGTGATCTGTGTGGATGACACTGTGAGCTGTGTGGGTGACATTGTGATCAGTGTGGGTGACACTGTGATCAGTGTGGGTGACTCTGTGAGCTGTGTGGGTGACACTGATCAGTGTGGGTGACACTGTGAGCTGTGTGGGTGACACTGTGATCAGTGTGGGTGACATTGTGG
Organism: Mobula birostris; assembly: GCF_030028105.1. Classification (NCBI taxonomy): domain Eukaryota; kingdom Metazoa; phylum Chordata; class Chondrichthyes; order Myliobatiformes; family Myliobatidae; genus Mobula; species Mobula birostris. Next base: position 114,297,131 of record NC_092381.1, on the reverse strand, counting down.
TCAGTGTGGGTGACACTGTGAGCTGTGTGGGTGACACTGTGAGCTGTGTGGGTGACACTGTTATCAATGTGGGTGACACTGATCAGTGTGGGTGACACTGTGAGCTGTGTGGGTGACACTGTGATCAGTGTGGGTGATACTGTGATCAGTGTGGGTGACTCTGTGATCTGTGTGGGTGACACAGTGAGCTGTGTCGGTGACATTGTGATCAGTGTGGGTGACACTGTTATCAGTGTGGGTGACACTGTGATCAGTGTGGGTGACACTGTGATCAGTGTGAGTGACACTGTGAGCTGTGTGGGTGACACTGTGAGCTGTGTGGGTGACATTGTGATCAGTGTGGGTGACACTGTGAGCTGTGTGGGTGACACTGATCAGTGTGGGTGACAATGTGAGCTGTGTGGGTGACACTGTGATCTGTGTGGATGGCACTGTGAGCTGTGTGAGTGACACTGATCAGTGTGGGTGACACTGTGATCAGTGTGGGTGACTCTGATCTGTGTGGGTGACATTGTGATCAGTGTGGGTGACACTGTGAGCTGTGTGGGTGACACTGTTATCAGTGTGGGTGACACTGTGAGCTGTGTGACAATGATCAGTGTGGGTGACACTGTGATCTGTGTGGGTGACACTGTGATCTGTGTGGGTGACACTGAGCTGTGTGGGTGACATTGTGATCAGTGTGGGTGACACTGAGCTGTGTGGGTGACACTGTGAGCTGTGTGGATGACATTGTGATCAGTGTGGGTGACACTGTGATCAGTGTGGGTGACACTGTGATCAGTGTGGGTGATACTGTGATCAGTGTGGGTGACTCTGTGATCTGTGTGGGTGACACAGTGAGCTGTGTCGGTGACATTGTGATCAGTGTGGGTGACACTGTGATCAGTGTGGGTGACACTGATCTGTGTGGGTGACACTGTGATCAGTGTGGGTGACACTGTGATCAGTGTGGGTGACTCTGTGATCAGTGTGGGTGACACTGAGCTGTGTGGGTGACACTGTGAGCTGTGTGGGTGACACTGAGCTGTGTGGGTGACAGTGTGGTCTGTGTGGGTGACACTGTTATCAGTGTGGGTGACACTGTGAGCCGTGTGGGTGACATTGTGATCAGTGTGGGTGATACTGTGAGCTGTGTGGCTGACCCTGTGAGCTGTGTGGGTGACATTGTGATCAGTGTGGGTGACACTGTGAGCTGTGTGGGTGACACTTATCAGTGTGGGTGACACTTATCAGTGTGGGTGACACTGAGCTGTGTGAGTGACACTGATCAGTGTGGGTGACTCTGATCAGTGTGGGTGACACTGTGATCAGTGTGGGTGACACTGTGAGCTGTGTGGGTGACACTGTTATCAGTGTGGGTGACACTGTTATCAGTGTGGGTGACACTGTTATCAGTGTGGGTGACACTGTGATCTGTGTGGGTGACACTGTTATCAGTGTGGGTGACACTGAGCTGCGTGGGTGACACTGTGAGCTGTGTGGGTGACACTGTGAGCTGTGTGGGTGACATTGTGATCAGTGTGGGTGACACTGAGCTGTGTGGGTGACACTGTGATCAGTGTGGGTGACTCTGTGAGCTGTGTGGGTGACACTGTGAGCTGTGTGGGTGACACTGTGATCAGTGTGGGTGACTCTGTGATCTGTGTGGATGACACTGTGAGCTGTGTGGGTGACATTGTGATCAGTGTGGGTGACACTGTGATCAGTGTGGGTGACTCTGTGAGCTGTGTGGGTGACACTGATCAGTGTGGGTGACACTGTGAGCTGTGTGGGTGACACTGTGATCAGTGTGGGTGACATTGTGGTCAGTGTGGGTGACACTGTGAGCTGTGTGGGTGACACTGATCAGTGTGGGTGACACTGTGAGCTGTGTGGGTGACACTGTTATCAATGTGGGTGACACTGATCAGTGTGGGTGACACTGTGAGCTGTGTGGGTGACACTGTGATCAGTGTGGGTGACACTGTGAGCTGTGTGGGTGACACAGTGAGCTGTGTCGGTGACACTGTGATCAGTGTGGGTGACATTGTGATCAGTGTGGATGACACTGTGATCAGTGTGGGTGACACTGATCAGTGTGGGTGACACTGTGAGCTGTGTGGGTGACACTGTGATCAGTGTGGGTGACACTGTGATCAGTGTGGGTGACACTGTGAGCTGTGTGGGTGACACTGAGAGCTGTGTGGGTGATACTGATCAGTGTGGGTGACACTGTGATCAGTGTGGGTGACTCTGATCAGTGTGGGTGACATTGTGATCAGTGTGGGTGACACTGTGAGCTGTGTGAGTGACACTGATCTGTGTGGGTGACACTGTTATCAGTGTGGGTGACACTGTTATCAGTGTGGGTGACACTGTGAGCTGTGTGGGTGACACTGTTATCAGTGTGGGTGACACTGTGAGCTGTGTGGGTGACATTGTGATCAGTGTGGGTCACACTGTGAGCTGTGTGGGTGACATTGTGATCAGTGTGGGTGACACTGAGCTGTGTGGGTGACACTGTTATCAGTGTGGGTGACAATGTGAGCTGTGGGTGACACTGTGATCGGTGTGGGTGACACTGTGATCGGTGTGGGTGACTCTGTGATCGGTGTGGGTGACACTGTGATCAGTGTGGGTGACACTGTGAGCTGTGTGGGTGACACTGTTATCAGTGTGGGTGACACTGTGAGCTGTGTGGGTGACACTGTGATCAGTGTGGGTGACTGTGAACTGTGTGGGTGACATTGTGATCAGTGTGGGTGACACTGTGATCAGTGTGGCTGACATTGTGAGCTGGGTGGGTGACACTGTTATCAGTGTGGGTGACATTGTGATCAGTGTGGGTGACACTGTGATCAGTGTGGTTGACACTGTGAGCTGTGTGGGTGACACTGTGATCAGTGTGGCTGACATTGTGAGCTGTGTGGGTAACACTGTTATCAGTGTGGGTGACACTGTGATCAGTGTGGCTGACACTGTGAGCTGTGTGAGTGACACTGTTATCAGTGTGGGTGACATTGTGATCAGTGTGGGTGACACTGATCAGTGTGGGTGACACTGCGAGCTGTGTGGGTGACTCTGATCAGTGTGGGTGACACTGTGATCGGTGTGGGTGACTCTGTGATCAGTGTGGGTGACGCTTTGAGCTGTGTGGGTGACACTGATCAGTGTGGGTGACATAGTGATCTGTATAAGTGACATGATTCTCTAAATGAATGACATAGTGCTCGGTACTGATTTCACCTTGATCTGTCCGGATGACACAATGATGTGTGTGGATGATTTGATGATCTGTATGAATGACACTGTGAGATCTATGGATATCACGATGATCTGTATCGATGTCACGGTGATCTGAATGGACAACACATTCATCTGTAAGGATGTCTCATTGATCTGTAAATGTGTCACAATGATCTGTACTGATGATATGATTACTGTATGGGTGACAAAGTGATTTGTATCAATAACGTAATCGTCTGTAACTGTGACACAACGACCTGTGTGGATGTCACACTGATCTATACTGGTGACACAATATTCATCATCAGAATCAGGTTTATTATCACCGGCATGTGATGTGAAATTTGTCAACTTAGCGGCAGCGGTTCAATGCAGTACATAATCTAGCAGAGAGAGAAAAAAAAAAATAAATAAAATAAAACATAATAAACAAGTCAATCAATTCCGTATATTGAATAGATTATTTAAAAATGTGCAAAAACAGAAATACTGTGTATTAAAAAAAGTGAGGTAGTGTCTAAAGCTTCCAAGTCCATTTAGGAATCGGATGGCAGAGGGGAAGAAGCTGTTCCTGAATCGCTGTGTGTGTGCCTTCAGGCTTATGTACCTCCTACCTCATTGTAACAGTGAGAAAAGGGCATGCCCTGGGTGCTGGACGCTGCCTTTCAGAGACACCGCTCCCTCAAGATGTCCTGGATACTTTGTAGGCTAGTACCCAAGACGGAGCTGACTAGATCTACAACCTTCTGCAGCTTCTTTCGGACCTGTGCAGTAGCCCCTCCATAACAGACAGTGATGCAGCCTGTCAGAATGCTCTCCACAGTACAACTATAGAAATTTTTGAGTATATTCATTGACATGCCAAATCGCTTCAAACTCGTAATAAAGTATAGCCGCTGTCTTGCCCTGTTTATAACTCCATCAATGTGTTGGGACCTGGTTAGATCCTCAGAGACCTCGACACCCAAGAACTTGAAGCTGCTCACTCTCTCCACTTCTGATCCCTCTATGAGGATTGGTATGTGTTCCTTCGTCTTACCCTTCCTGAAGTCCACAATCCGCTCTTTCGTCTTACTGACGTTGAGTGCCAGACTGTTGCTGCAGCACCATTCCACTAGCTGGCATATCTCACTCCTGTACGCCCTCTTGTCACCACCTGAGATTCTACCAACAATGGTTGTATCATCAGCAAATTTATAGATGGTATCTGAGCTATGCCTTGCCACACAGTCATGTGTATACGGAGAGTAGAGCAGTGGGCTAAGCACACACCCCTGTGGTGCGCCAGTGTTGATCGTCAACGAAGAGGATGTGTAATCACCAATCCACACAGACTGTGGTCTTCCAGTTAGAAAGTCGAGGATCCAATTGCAGGGGGAAGCACAGAGGCCCAGGATCTGCAACTTTGCAATCAGGATTGTAGGAATGATGATATTAAATGCTGAGCTATAGTCGATGAACAGCATCCTGGCGCAGGTGCTTTTGTTGTCTAGGTGGTCTAAATCTGTGTGGAGAGCCATGGAGATTGCCCCTGCCTTTGACCTATTGTGACGATAGGCAAATTGCAATGGGTCCAGGTCCTTGCTGAGGCAGGAGTTCAGTCTAGTCATGACCAACCTCTCAAAGCATTTCATCACTGTCAATGTGAGTGCTACTGGGCGATAGTTGTTAAGGCAGCCCACATTATTCTTCTTTGGCACTGGTCTAATTGTTGCCATTTTGAAGCAAGTGGGAACTTCCACTCGTAGCAGTGAGAGATTGAAAATGTCCTTGAATACTCCCACTAGTTGGTTGGCACGGGTTTTCAGAGCCTTACCAGGTACTCCATTGGGACCTTCCACCTTGCAAGGGTTCATTCTCTTTAAAGACAGTCTAACATCGGTCTCTGAGATAGAGATCACAGGGTCATCAGGTGCAGCAGGGACCTTCACAGCTGTAGTTATATTCTCCCTTTCAAAGTGTGCATAGAAGGCGTTGAGTTCATCTGGTAGTGAAGCATCGCTGCCATTCATGCTATTGGGTTTTGCTTTGTAGGAAGTAATGTCTTGCAGTCCCTGCTAGAGTTGCCATACATCTGATATCACCTCCAACCTCATTTGAAATTGTCTCTTCGTCCTTGAAATAGCCCTCTGCAAATCATACCTAGTTTTCTGGTATAGGCTTGGGTTGCCAGACTTGAATGCCACAGATCAAGCCTTCAGCAGACGATGTAGCTCCATGTTCATCCATGACTTTTGATTTGGGAATGTTCAGTGATCTACATGGATTTCACAATGATCTGATTGGACAACAGATTGATCTGAATATACAACATGATATATATGGATGGCACGTGATCTGTGTTGGTGACACGATGATGTGTACGGGTGACACAATGATGTGTACGGGTGACGCGATGATGTGTAGGGGTGACGCGATGATCTATACGCGTGACTCGATGATCTGTATGGGTGACAGTGATCTGTATGGATGCTAAGATGATCTGATATGGGCCACACGTTGATCTGTATGGGCGTCACAATGATCTGTATTGATGACACCATAATCTGTCGGGGTTACACTGATCTTTCTGGATGATATGATGATCTGTGAAGGTAACACAATAATCTGTGTAGATGACTCGTAGATCTGTATTGATAACATGATGCTCAGTATGGGTGACATGTTGACCTGCATCAGCAACATGTTGATCTGTATGAATGACACAATCATCTCAATGAGCCATGATGTGGGGTTGAGATTACAAAGGCAGCTGGAAAGGAGTGCAGTAAGTGTAATGTCACAATTGTAATGGGGCACTTCAATATGCAAGGTGATTGGGAAAATCATGTTGGTGTCGGATTGCAAGAGAGGGAATTTGTTGAATGCCTGTGAGATGGCTTTTAAGAGCAGCTTGTGCTTGAGACTCTTGTATCTTCTTCCTGATGGCAGCAGCAAAAGGAGAGCATGTCCTACGTGCTGGGGGTCCCTGATGATGGATGTTGCTTTTCTGCGATAGTGTTTCATGTAGATGTACTCATTGGTGGGGAGAGCTTTACGCATGGTGGACTGGGCTACGTTCAATACTTATTGATGTATTTGCCATTCAAGGACACTGGTGTTTCTATACAGGTTGTATTGCAGCCGGTGTATATACTGTCCATTGCACATCTATAGAAGTTGTCAAAGCTTCGGATGTTTTTATCATATCTTCACAATTTCTACTCTTGAAAGCAGGCAAAATCAGTGATAGTCATCCCTTCAGTGAATAAACTTTGTGGAAAAGTTGTACTCATCTGCTTAACATTAAGTGACAAATTATTAAGTGACCATGAAGCTTTTAAATGTTGAAGGTGCGATATTAGGACGTTAATTTTCTTTTAAAAACAGACCTTTGGGTTAAGTCGCAATGAACAATAATCCATATACACTCGGGCCACTTTATTCAATACCTCCTGTACCTAATAAAATGACCACCAAATGTGTGTTTCTGGTCTTCTGCTGCTGTAGCCCATCCATTTCAAGGTTCAAAATGCTGTGTGTTCAAAGTTGTTCTTCTGCTCACCATTGTCACCCTCCTGTCAGCCTGAACCAGTCTGGCTATTCTCCTCTGATCTCTCTCATTAACAAGACACTTTCACCCACAGAACTGCTGTTCATTGTTTTTTTTTGCCCCATTCTCTGTAAACTCTAGATATTGTTGTGCGTGAAAACCCCAGGAGGTCAGCAGTTTCTAAGATGTTCAAACCACCCTGTCTGGCACCAATAATCATTCCACCGTCAAAATCACTTAGATCACATTTCTTCCCCATTCTAATATTTGGTCTAAATAATAACTGAACAGTTTGATCATGCTTTTATGCATTGAGTTGCTGCCACATGATTGGCTGATTAGATGTGTGCATTAAAAAGCAGGTGTATCTAATAAAGTGGCCACAGAGTGTATTTCTCTATGTTCTGATTAGCATAGCATGCAAGAAAACTGCAGGAAGCAACAAGGTTCATGTCTAGTTAGTAAATCCTTGGAATTTTTTTTCACTAGGATCTGGAATTCTCTGCCCAGGAGAACTGTCAAGGTCCAGTGATCAAATATAGCCAACACAGGGATTGCCGGACTTTCTAGATCTTGGGGAAATCAAGAAGTATATGGATAGGGCAAGAAAAGGGTATTCCGAGAGATGATTAATTATGATCTTATGGAACATGGGAGCTAGGTCAGGAAGCTAAAGGCCTGATGTTGCTCCTGTCTTGTTACGAAGTTCCAGCCTTGTCTAAAAATTTAAAAAACTGCAGATGTGGAAGCAACACATACAAAATGGTCGAAGAGCTCAGCAAGTTGGGGAACATCTATGGAAAAGAGTAAACAGTCGACATTTTGAGCCCAGACCCTTCTTCGGGACTGGAAAGAAGGGGAGAAGTCAGAGTAAGAAGATGGAGGGAGGGCAGAAAGAAGCACAAGGTGGTAGGTGATAGGTTAAACAGGTGGGGGGAGGGATGCAGTAAAGAGCTGGGAATTTGATCGGTGAAAGAGATAAAGAGCTGGAGAAGGGGGATTCTGATAGAAGAGGGCAGAAAACCATGGAAGAAAGAGAAGGGAGAGGAGCACCAGAGAGAGGTGATGGGCAGGTAAGGAAATAAGGTGAGAGAGGGAAATGGGAATGGGGAGTGGTGAAAGAGGGGGACGGGGGCAAATACCGGAAGTTTGAGAAATAGATGTTCATGTCATCAGGTTGGAGGCTACCCAGACAGAATATATGGTGTTGCTGCTCCAACCTGATTGTGACCTCATCACGTTAGTGGAGGAGACAATGAACTGACATGTTGGAATATGAATGGGAAGTAGAATTGAAATGGACGGCCACCGGGAGATCATGTTTTTTTCTGGCAGATGGAGCGAAGGTGCCTGGCTGATGTTAACTATCAGATGTTGAAAATCTGAAATTAAAACAAGAAATTCTCAGAAAATCTCAGCAAGTCAGGCAATATCTGGTCTGTGAAACATCGGTTGCTTCCGATGAAGTCACAGATCCAAAAACACTGAGTGTTTCTCTTTCAACACATGCTAAGCTTTTCCCGCATTTTCCTTCTTTACCCCTGCTTTGTATATAGTTGGTCCCCTCCATGTGACAACCTTTCTATCAAAAGTTTGAAAATTATTCTGTAGTATTTCACATGAAGCCCTTTCAAAGTGTTCTGCAGCCAGATGGCAGTTTCTAAAAGCTCTGAGTGCCTAAGGATATTAGCGATGGGATTAAAGAGAAGCACATCACCATCCTCAATCAAGGACAATGTGAAATGGGAGTGGGGAGGTTGTCTCAATCTCACTCGTTCGGAACAATTCTTCATCTGGGCACAAATCCAAACACTCTGCTTAAAGCTCATCGGCCATCAGTGTAAAGAAAAAACAGTGCTCTTCATTCATGTCTTTCTCAATGTAATTAATTTCAAAAGTAATTGAAAATCAACAAATTGCAGATGCTAAAAGTCTGAAATAAAATCAGAAATCATGAAACACTCAGTGGGTCAGGCAGCGCTGACAGACAGAGAAATGGAGTTAAGCTCTCAGGTGGAAAACCTGAAATTTTAACCACGTTTCTCTTTCCAAAAGAACACAAGATACAGGAGCAGAATTAGGCCATTTCACCCATCAAGTCTGCTCCACCATTCAATCATGGCTGATTTATTAACCCTCTCGGCCCCATTCTCCAGCCTTCTTCCCATAACCTTTGACACCCTATACCCAATCAACCTTCACAATGACTTGGCCTACACAGTCGCCTGTAGTAATGAATTCCACAGATTCACCATTCTCTGGCTGAAGAAATTCCTCCTTATCTCTGTTCTAAAGGGAAATCCTTCCATTTTGAGAATGTGCCCAATGATCCTTGGTTCTCCCACTAATGGAAACATCCTCTCCACATCCACTCTTTCAAGGCCTCTCAATATTTGATAAGTTTCAATAAGTTCCCCCCACATTCTTCGAAACTCCAGCAAGAATACAGGCCCAAAACCATCAAATGCTCCTCAGACATTAATCCTTTCATTCTCAGGATCCTTCTTGTGAACCTTTGGTCACCTACCTACAGGAAAGATATAAGATTGAAAGAGTACGGAGAAACTTTACAAGGATGTTGCTGCTCTGGAGGACCTGAGTTTTAAGGAAAGATTGAATGGGTTAGGAATTTATTTCATAGAACGTAGAAGATTGAGAGGAGATTTGATAGAGGTATACAAAATTATTTAGGGTATAGAGCGGGTAAGTACAAGCAGGCCTTTTCCACTGAGGGAGTTAGAGAAATCGAAGTTCATGCCATCAGGTTGGAGTCTACCCAGGTGGAATATGAGGTGTTACTCCCCCACCTAAGAGTGCTCTCATTACACAGTAGAGGAGGCCATGGACTCGTGTGTCAGATTAGGACTGAGGAGTGGAAATCCTGCCAGTTGTGCCAGATGGGTCAAAGGCTGGATTTTTTGTACAGTATTTAAGATCCTGCAGAAGAGGCTAAAGGTAGCCAGCCTTTTGTTGCAGTGGGGCTTGCACAGACACAATCAGCTAAGTGATATCCTAGACAAAACAGTGACGGTCTATTTAACCTTGAGGGCCATTACAATTGTGCTGCAGGAATAAGGCTCCATCATTGGTGGAGGAGTTAGGATATAGAAAACAGGTTATGACAACGTTACACACATCAAAGTTGCTGGTGAACACAGCAGGCCAGGCAGCATCTCTAGGAAGAGGTACAGTCGACATTTCGGGCCGAGACCCTTCGTCAGGACTAACTGAAGGAAGGGTTAGAGATTTGAAAGTGGGAGGGGGAGGGGGAGTCAACGTTAGTAGGGTGCTATAGCAATGTATGATTAATATAGAATATTTCATTACATCAGAAAATGTTGACACAGAGAATTTACATGCATGAAGTTTTTAATATTATTCACAAATTGTCATAATACAAAATAAATACCTTGTGGCATCTCATCCACTTTACACAGAACATACACGTATAACTGTGGCTTCAGATAATTTCCATAAAACCCACTGCTTAAATCTGTTAACATTGGTACAAAGATAGAGGACACATCTAGCACCAATAAACCAATGAGATTAAAGTAGAAGCTAGTATCAGGCAGGCTCTGACTACAATCTGTCCGTGGGCTTCTGTCCAAATAGGCATCTTAAAGCTTGTTAATCTACTAAAGACTCAAGAGATCACTGGATCAGAAATCTCTTACGTTTGCAGAGAAAAGTACTTCACACCAATAATGTTCTCTTTTTGTACATCTCTCTCTCTCTTTCTATCTCTCTGCCCCTCACCCTTCTCTCTCCCCAATTCTTCCCTCCCTCTCTGCAACTCTCTTTCCCTTCATCTCCCCTCCCCTCCTTAATTCCTCTACCCCCATCCCTCCGGCTCCTCGCCCCCATCTCCTTCTTGCTCTCTCTCTTGACCTCTATCTCTCCATCTCTCTTATCATTTCAAGTATCCAGTGATGTATATAGTGTCCAGTGATCATTAATGAGCCATTTCAGTTTTCACCTCAATCCCTGGTTTTATCATCACCGTACTGATTCTATCTTTTTAATACAGGTTATGTAATTAAACAAATTTAAAATTTCCTATCTGGTGTTGTGGGATTTAAACTTGCAGATCATTTGATCTTTAAGTGTTTCATTGACATAAATACTGTCTTACAGCTCGTCTGTTCAGTAAACCAACTCCTTTTATCTTAAACCTCTTAATTACAACGTCCTTTAATCTTCTATTATCGTGGTTATTCACCTGGTCTAGCCAGTCTGTCCACATGATTTAACTGAGATTTCCTTCTCCATGCCCTTGGTAAACTGTGGCTGGAAATGGCTACCTTGGCATAGATGGGGAGTTATTTCTGTTCAGGACAGTTCAGTAACAAATTCGAAAACAGACTTATTTACTGAGTTATTTGAGGGAATCAATGAGGCTTGATTTTTCAATGTAACGCAGAGACAAAAAATCGCACTGTTTCCAGGGATGGCGCTGTTTTTTGCACATATAGAGGGTCCTTGTACAGGTAGTGTTGAGGAAGTCGGCAGTCTTCAGGAGGACTTGGACAGTTTAAGAGAATGGACAAAGGTGTGGCAGATGGACTATAGTGTCAGGATATGTAAAGTCATGGATTTTGGTAGAATAAAGGTGTAGACTTCTGTCAAAACGGAATGAATTCTGAAATCAATCATACAAAGTGACTTGGGAGTTCTCAAGCAGGATTCCCTAAGGGTTAGCTTGCAGGTTGAGTCAGTAGTAAGGAAGGCAAATCCAATGTTAGCGTTCATTTCCAGAAGACTAGAATATAAAAGCAAGGATGTAATGTTGAGGCTTTATAAGGCACTGGTCAGACCACATTTGGAGCATTGTGAACAGTTTTGGGACAATTATCTAAGAAAGGATAATCTGGCATTGGAGATGGTCCAGAGGAGGTTTGTGAGAATAATTCTAGAAATGAAAAGGTTCGTGTATGAGGAGCGTTTGATGGCTCGAGGCCTGCACTCAATGGAGTTTGTAAGAATGATGGAGAATCTCACTGAATACTGAAGGGCCTAGATTGTGGAAAGGATGCTTCCTATAGTGGGGAAGTCTAGCACCAGAGGACACAGCCTCAGAATTGAAGGAAGCCAACTTACAACAGAGATGAGGAAAAATGCCTTCAGCCAGAGGGTGGTGAATCTGTGGAATTCATTGCTACAGGTGGCTGTGAAGGCTGAGTCACTGGGTTTACTTAAGCAGAAGTTGATAGGTTCTTGATTATTCAGTGCATCAAAAATTACGTGGAGAAGGCAATATAATGGGGTTGAGAGGGAAAATGAATCTGCCATGGTGAATGGTAATTGGCCAAGTGGGTTAATTCTGCTCCTATGCCTTATGGTCCACATTTATCTATTCTGTGTGATTTTATGCCCAACTGAAATGTAAGAGCAGTAAATGTGGTTGTTGAGTTTGTTGAGCTGTATGGGTCTAATTAGTTCTGATTCTAAATGCGGTCAAGTAAACAAGGTTGGAGATCTAGTTAAACGAGTGTAAGACCATGCAGGAACAATGACGGGTACAGTTTCCCTTCATGCTGTTGGCACTCCCCCAAGAGGATCACAACCTTGTCGTAAGGTTTGGAGGCTTGCGTGCCTCAATGACCTGGAGAACTCTGGTGGCTGGAGTGTTCACCCATGCCAGACACGTCAAAGAGTAGAGGCCAGACTATGAGTGGTCCACTGGCCCTCCAGGTTCGGGGAGGGTTCATCTCAGGGCTAACAACCCTGACTGGTAAAACAAATTTGTTATGGAAACAGCAATGAAGAATCCTTCTACACCTGAGTGCGATGGTATTCCTGAGTATACCTGGTATACCCGGGACTTATATGACTGACAATTGTGAAAACCGAGCTACTGACACTGAACACCGCCAGTGATGGAAGACACTTATTGCTGCCCTAAATGCCAGTCGCGTAACAGTCAGTTGGTGTTTGGCCCTCTTACTTTACTAGAAAGACACTCTTTGCTAAGCTATAGGGAAATCAAAAAAACCTTAGAGGCTAGGAATCTGAAATAAAAATAGAAAATGCTACAAAAACATGGCAGGTTGGGAGGCATCTGAGGGGAGAGGAACAGACAATTCATTGTCAGAACTGGGCAAGAAAGAGATACAAGGAGAGAAGATGGAGGAAGGCTGTGCAGAACAAAGGAAACGTGATAGGATAGGTCAAAATGACTTAATAGGAGCAGTTAGCAACACATTAAGTTCTTTGTAGAATCAGAATTAGGAACAAGTTTATTATCACCAGCATATGTCATGAAAGCTGCTTGCCACAGTTGTGGACTGAACACAGATCTCTTTCCATAATGTAAAGTATTCGAGCTTAGCTGAGGACATGCTGCTTAGACATATGCAGATTCACTGGATTGGGTCCTCCCATGGCCACTGAAAAATGGGGGGTTCTTCTTCCTAACCTCGACTGCTGATTTTCTCTTGGCTTGCACTCCTTTGATGGCTGCCTTGATCTTCCTCCAGCCCAGGTGGTTGAGCTCAGCCAGGTTCAGAACCACACAGATGCCACTGACCGCAAACATGAAGACCAAGAACACAGTCTTTTCTGTTGGCCTGGACACATAACACTCCACCTCCTTGACGCAAGGATACCTATCGCACTCAAAGATTGCAGGAACATTAAACCCATAAAGAAAATATTGTCCCACCAAGAAGCCAATCTCCAAAACATTTCTAAAGACCACTTGGATAATATAGAATCTTGATATCCCCTCTTGCCGCTGAACTTTTATGCTTTTGCTACGGATCGATCCTGATGTATTAGGATTTTTTTTACTCTCCAAATAGTCTGATTCCACTGCCTTTCCAGATCTTTCTGTATTCTGCCCCAGAATCCCATTGATGAGACTGCTTTTTGACTTTTTATTCTCCCTACGGTCTGTGGAGGTTTTGATGACTTCCTGGTCCAGAGGAGGACAGAGCACAGTGGAGTGTTTGTCCTTCTGTTTGGATGACTGGTGGACCGAATAGGTGATGAAGCAAAGACTCGGCGTGCACACCAGAATGATCTGGAAGACCCAGTACCTGATGTGGGAGATGGGAAATGCCCTATCGTAGCAGGCCTGGTTACAGCCTGGCTGAAGGGTGTTGCACATGAACATGGTTTGCTCGTCCTCGTAGACCGTCTCCCCGACAATGGCGACAATCAGAATTCGGAAGATCACAACCACAGTGAGGAGTATCCTGGAGATAAAATGAGAAATTCCTGAAAACAATCACACAAAAGGATGATTGCCTACCGCCAGGACGAGGCCACACTCAGGTTGGAGGAGCAACACCTTATATTCTGTCTGGGTAGCCTCCAGCCTGGAGGCATGAACATCGATTTCTCAAACTTCCGGTGATGCCTCCCCCTCCTCTCCTTCACTATTCCCCATTCCAGTTTAGCTCACTCACTTTATCGCCTCACCTGCCCATAGCCTGCCTCTAGTGCTCCTCCCCCTCCTTTTCTTCCATGGTCTTCTGTCCTCTCCTATCACATTTTCACTTCTCCAGCCCTTTACCTCTTTCACCAATCAACTTCCCAGCTCTTTACTTCACCCCTCCCCTCTCTCTTGGTTTCACCTATCACCTGCCACCTTGTACTTCTTCCTTCTCTACCCCCACCCCCTTACTCTGACTCCTCTCCTTCCTTTCCCATCCCGATGAAAGATCTTAGCCTGAAACCTTGACTGTTTACTCTTTTTCCACAGATGCTGCCTGACCTGCTGAGTTGCTCCAGCATTTTGTATCCATTGCTTCGGATTTCCAGCATCTGCAGATTTTCTCTTGTTTACAAAAGAAAAGAGTGGATTTCTTTGCCAAAATGGCCCATAGAACTTTGTGACTAACAAAATTCTTCTGAAGTGAGATCTTGGGACATCAAATTCTAAGACACTGACTTACTTGTCCTCGCCATCCAAGTTGCTTACCTGAGCCTGTGTTTGGCCCAAATTCCTCTAATCCTTTTAATGCCATTTAGTACCTTTGCTTGTCGTGTCCATTCTGGGCTGCTCATTCACCTTTGGTCCTCACCGGACACTCAGCTCTCACCTATGGCTCCAAGCAGCTGCTTGCTTGCCATATCAGGCACACCACCCTCCCCTCATCAGTACACCACTTCAACAAGTGGGCTAAACCATGCGAGGGTAGCCTGTAGGTCTCATACCCCAGTGAGAAAGGGATATGTCTGCTGTAGCCGGTGAAGTCAGCTCCAGTGGGCTGGGCGGATGAGATCTACAGCGAGATCCAACTGCCAGGAAGGTGGTACTGCAACACTCCTGAGAGAACAAAGGGCATGGCAAGGTGGTACTGCAACTCTCCTTGGAGAGCTTAACGGTCATTCTCTGCGACCAAGAAAGACACCAGTTGGTGATGCTTGTTCGTACCACTGGACCTGGACCTCTGAGGCCAAGAGAGTGGAACTGTCCCAGGGCAACTGCTTTAAAAACTCTCCGCACAAGTTTCCTGTTAATGTCAGATATGATGAACAACCAATCAACGCCTTTTAAATTTTGTGATTGTACCTGCTTCTACAACCTCCGCTGGCATGTATACACCACCCTTTGTTTGAAAAGGTATTCCTTTCACATTTCACATTAGAACTCTGCTCTGTAAATTTGGACTAACCTATCCGGGGATAAACCCTTTGGCTATTCACCTTATTATTGCCCCTCATGGTTTTATGAACCTCTGCAATATCTCCCCTCAGCCTCTTGCTCCAGGAAAAACAAGTCCCAGCTTGTCCAGTCTCTCCCTATAACCCAAGCAATATCCTCAAAAGGACAGCATGGTAGCGTAGTGGTTAGCACAATGCTCTACAGTACCAGTGACCCGCGTTCAATTCCTGCCGCTGCCTATAAGGAGTTTGTACATTCTCCCCATGACTGTGTGGGTTTCTTCCGGTGCTCCAGTTTCTTCCCACAGTCCAAAGACGTACAGGTTCGTTGGTTAATTGGTCATTATGAATTGTCCTGTGATTAGGCTAGGATTAAATCAGGAGTTGCTGGGCGGCGTGGTTTGTTGGGCCGGAAAGGCCTACTCCTCACTGTATCTCAACCAATAAATAAATAAAGTTGGGTTTTTTTGCACCTTCTCAAGTTTAATGAAATCCTTCATCCTGCAGGGCAACCAGAACTTCATGCAGTACTTGAAATGTGGCCTTACCGGTGTTTTGTACGGCTGTAACATGATCTCCCGACTCCTGCACTCACTACTCTGACCGACGAGGTCAAGTGTATCAAGTGCTGAAGGAACTCAGCAGGTCAGACCCAAAACATCTATGGAGGGGAATAAACAGCTGGAGGTACAGGCCAAGATCTTTCTCAGGACTGGAAATAAAGGGGAAAGAGAGAAAGAAGTACAAGGTGGTAGGTGGTAGGTGAAACTGGCAGAGGTGGAGGGGTAAAGTAAAGAGCTGGGAAGTCGATTGGTGAAAGAGGTAAAGGGCTGGGGAAGAGCGAGTCTGATAGAGAAGACAAAGGTTTTGGAGATGCCCCCCTTCTTTTTCACCATTCCCCATTCCTGTTTCCCTCTTTAACCTTATCTCCTTACCTGCCCATCACTTCTCTCTGGTGATGTTTTTCTTTGAACTGGTTCCATGGTTTTAGTGGCTCTCTGCAGCAAGATGAATCTCAGGGTTGCATACTTCTTACATACTTTGATAAAAAATGTACTCTGACTTAGAATCTTTGTGAAAGAGAAGTGGGGGGAAATATACTAAAAGCTTTGTCATGGAGCTCAATTTTACAGAGGATCTTTAACAAGGGACAAGGAAGATTTAGGTTCAAAGTTTAAAGTAAAGTTATTATCAAAGTACTGTACTTATATGTCACCATACACAACCCCGAAATTCATTTTCTTATGGGCATACTCAATAAAATCTATAGAATAATAACCATAACAGAATCAATGAAAGACCAACCAATCAGAGTGCAGAAGACAACAATCTCTGCAAATATAAAAAGAAAGAAAGAATAATAATAGATAAATAAGCAATAAATATCGAGAACATGAGATGAAGAGTCCTTGAAAATGAGTCCATAGCTTGTGGGAACATTTCAAAGATGGGGCAAGTGACGTTACTCTCTTTGGTTCAAGAGCCTGATGGTTGAGGGGTAATAACTGTTCCCAAACCTGGTGGTGTGGGTTCTGAGACTCCTGTACCTTCTCCCTGATGACAGCAGTGAGAAGAGAGCATGGCCTGGGTGGTGGGCTGCCCCTAGTGATGGATGCTGCTTTCCTGTGATAACACTTTGTCAAGTATGGCTGAAGGGGTTATTCAAAGTTCAAAGTAAATTTATTATCAAAGTAAATACAAAGAAACAACAAAAACAAGCAAAATAATGATAAATAAACAAGCAATAACTATTGATCACATGAGATGAAGAGTCCTTGAAAGTGAGTCCATTGGTTGTGGGAACATTTCATTAATGGGGCAAGGGAAGTTAAGTGATGTTCTCCCCTTTGGTTTAAGAGCCTGATGGTTGAAGGGTAATTGCTATTCTTGAACATGAATTCCAGGGTTTTGGATCCAAAGTTATGGTTGCCAATGGTGGAGAAATTATATTAAGAAAGTGCAAGGCCTAGAGATCGAGGAACAGAGAGATGTCGGAGCAATTCCAGCAATGAAGTCCACAGAGAGATGAGAATTTTAGAACAGAGTGTTGAATAATATCCAAGTAACATCTTGTAATTCACTCATCCGGGAAAATAGCTTCTGTGTTTTGACCTTGAATCAGTGAACCACACTGCTCACCTCTGCCCATTTCCTTTGTTTCATGAGCACCATGTGTTCAATGCTCCACAGACCCCGATTACTGTTTGAGTCGAATGCTGTAACTGCATCACATCATGTTCTGCAGGTGGCCTTGCGTTATACATCATTGTTAATTGTAATGCTGCCAGATGATCCTCAGCATATCTTTCCTCTGTCAGAACGTCATCAATTTGTCCATTTTCATGAACTGGAGAAAACTGAAAAGGTCGTCAGTGGGATACTGAGGGAGTGCCACACTGCCAATGATGCCATCAGCTTTCTCATGAGATAGCAATGGTTCAACAATATCAGAGAATGTATACAGTATACAACCTGAAATTCTTACTCTTCACAGCCATCCATAAAACAGACGAAAACTCCAAAGAATGAATGACAGGAATATCAGAAACCCAAAGACCCCTCTCCCCTTCTTGGGCACAAGCAGCAGCAAGATGATCAACCCTCTCCCTACTTGCTCCAGCAAAAGCACTGACCCCTTGCAGCAAAGTCCCCAAAGAGACCATGATCAGAATCCATCAAAACTACAGTTCCATTCCAAAACATCAGTATTTCTGACAGGCTCTCTCTCTTTCTCAACAACGAGGAAGAGAGAGGTTGCTTTTGCAAGGCTCTGCTCTCAAAACAGACACCTTTTTTAGAATTAGAGCAGTGAGTTCTCAATGTCCTGAGCTAAGTTTATCCCTCAATTAATGGCACCAAATGAAAAACTATTAGCATATGGTTGTTTGTTATGTACCACGTCTATCATGATCATAACCATAGTTTTTGGCCAATTTTTCTACAGAAGTGGTTTGACATTGCCTTCTTCTGGTCAGTGTGTTTACAAGGCAGGTGACCCCACCCCTGTAGCCATTATTAATACCAGGACGAAATTTGCACCAGCTGCTCGTACAATCATCCACCTCCTGCTCCCATGGCTTCATGTGACCCTGATCGGGAGTGGGGGCGTGAGGCAGTTGGCTAAGCAGGTGCTGCACCTTGCCCAAGGGTGACCTTACACCTCCCTTGGTAGAGATGTATCTCCACCCTGCCACCCCTATTAACATACACAAGATTTTCACAGCCGGGAGTGGGGGGGGGGTGATGGGGGTCAGTACAGATAAGCACCCACTACCTATTAAATGCTCCCAAAGGTGTGGTGCACCCCAAATAGTCTCTGACGATCAAGTCCAGCTCCTGGCCTTCACAGTTGGCTTAGTTACTTAGCCCAGCAGAACTGTTTCTACTGACAGGCGAAGGGGCAAAGGCAGATTACTGGTGCCTTAAAACTAGTCACTTTGGGCAGATGAGGCTCATCAGCTGTGGTTGGCAGCTCTTTCTCAAACCTGCACTACCTTGTGGCTATACCCAATCATGAAGAAGGCTTTGGAAGTAAACCCAGATCAAAAATCCCGGGCTGGTGTTCCCATGGCCATCCTACATCGAGTTCAACACCAACTGGCAACTCCTCCGATGCCGCTGATGCCAGGCAGTATCATTCTCTGGCATTCCCCATTCCTTTGGATTCCGCAGATGTGTGGAGAGGGCATCTTGCTATATGGGAGCAACTCGCTCTCCATATTGTACTCCCTGGCTTGAGTATACATTTAACCAATTTCCCCTGGATTAATAAAGCATGACTATGACTAGATAGAATGTAACATCCATAGTTGAATCCAACCAACAGAGAGCCTCACAACACATGACTGAGGAACTCAGCAGCTCAGGTGATTGGTGGAAGAGTGAAGAAGGAATCCGATAGGAGAGGAGAGTGGGCCATGTGATAAAGAGAAAGAGGAGAAGTCGCGCTTCTCTAACTTCTGCTAATGCCCCACCTCCCCCTCGTACCCCATCTGTTATTTATTTTTATACACACATTCTTTCTCTCACTCTCCTTTTTCTCCCTCTGTCCCTCTGAATATACCTCTTGCCCATCCTCTGGGTCCCCCCCCCTTGTCTTTCTTCCCGGACCTCCTGTCCCATGATCCTCTCGTATCCCTTTTGCCAATCACCTGTCCAGCTCTTGGCTCCATCCCTCCCCCTCCTGTCTTCTCCTATCATTTTGGATCTCCCCCTCCCCCACCAACTTTCAAATCTCTTACTCACTCTTCCTTCAGTTAGTCCTGACGAAGGGTCTTGGCCCGAAACATCGACTGTACCGCTTCCTAGAGATGCTGCCTGGCCTGCTGCGTTCACCAGCAACTTTGATGTGTGTTGCTTGAATTTCCAGCATCTGCAGAATTCCTGTTGTTTGCTGTCAATACATTGTTGTTTGTGGGATCCTGTATTGCTCATGCTGTAACTACACTCCATTGGCCATAACACTCTTTGGGATGCTCTGATGTACCAACCTACATGCCTGAGATACTGCTGCAAATATTTCCTTGGACCTGTACCTCGCTGTCCTTGATGATAAACTCATCTTGATGTGAATTTATTGCAAGAGGTACTACAGAAATACAAGTTACTCTCTGTAGTATGGATAAGGAAAGGATTAAATACACCTCTTTGGTGTATGCTAAAATGTTTAACACAAAACAGGAAAACATTATTATCTGAATAGTGGCCGATTAGGAAAAGGGGAGGTGCAACGAGACCTGGGTGTCATTATACACCAGTCATTGAAAGTGGGCATGCAGGTACAGCAGGCGGTGAAAAAGGCGAATGGTATGCTGGCATTCATAGCGAGAGGATTCGAGTACAGGAGCAGGGAGGTGCTACTGCAGTTGTACAAGGCCTTGGTGAGATCACACCTGGAGTATTGTGTGCAGTTTTGGTCCCCTAATCTGAGGAAAGACATCCTTGCCATAGAGGGAGTACAAAGAAGGTTCACCAGATTGATTCCTGGGATGGCAGGATTTTCATAAGATGAAAGACTGGATTGACTAGGCATATACTGTCTGGAATTTAGAAGATTGAAGGGGGGATCTTATTGAAACGTATAAAATTCTAAAGGGATTGGACAGGCTAGATGTAGGAAGATTGTTCCTGATGTTGGGGAAGTCCAGAATGAGGGGTCACAGTTTAAGGATAAAGGGGAAGCCTTTTAGGACCGAGATTAGGAAAAACTTCTTCACACAGAGAGTGGTGAATCTGTGGAATTCTCTGCCACGGGAAACAGTTGAGGCCAGTTCATTGGCTATATTTAAGAGGGAGTTAGATATGGCCCTTGTGGCTAAAGGGATCAGGGGTATGGGGGGAAGGCAGGCACAGGGTTCTGAGTTGGATGATCAGCCATGATCATACTGAATGGCGGTGCAGGCTCAAAGGGCCAAATGGCCTACCCCTGCACCTATTTTCTATGTTTCTAAAATGGAAGATTGTAAGACAAAATGGTGTTAGTTCGGGATGTGGGAGTACTTAAGAAAGTGCAAGGGAACCAATCTAGAGCCATGTTTTGAGAACTTAGTGTGAGTACCAGAATACAGTCTTCAGAGTAGGTAATGGTAACAATCTGTTTTTAGAGCAGCTTGTGCTTGAGCCTACTTGGGGAAAGGCTGTCTTAGATTGAGTGTTGTGTAATTATCCAGATCTTATTAGGGAGCTTAATGTAAAGGAACCCTGAGGAGGCAGTGATCATAATATGATTGAATTTGTACTGCAGTTTGAGAGGGAGATGTATCAGTATCCCGATGGAATAAAGAGAATTCCTACCTGAAGGGAACTGAATACATATTTTCCATCAGTTTTCACAGTGGAAGACATCTACAGAATACCAGACATTCAAGAGTGTCAGGGAAGTGAAGTATGTGCAGTGAAAATTACGACTGAGAAGGTGCTCAGGAAGCTTAGTGGTCTGAGTGTGGATAAATCTCCTGGACCTGATGGAATGCACCCTCAGGTTCTGAAGAAAGTAGCTGGAGAGACTGCAGAGGCATTAACAATGATCTTTCAAGAATCGATAGATTCTGGCATTGTACCGGATTACTGGAAAATTGCAAATGTTACTCCACTATTTAAGAAGGGTGGGAGGCAGCAGAAAGGAAACTATAGACCTGTTAGCCTGACATCAGTGGTTGGAAATTGATTGTTAGGGATGAGATTATGGAATACCTGGAGGCACATTTCAAGATAGGCCAAAGCCAGCATGGTTTCATGAAAGGAAAATCCTGCCTGACAAACTTACTGAAATTTTTTGAGGAAATTACAAAGGAGATGCAGTGGATGTGGTGTTCTTGGATTTTCAGAAGGCCTTTGACGTTGTGCCGTACCTGAGGCTGCTTAGCAAAGTAAGAGCCTATGGAATTACAGGGAAGTTACTCGCATGGGTGGAGCATTGGCTGATTGGCAGAAAACAGAGAGTGGGAATAAAGGGATCCTATTCTGGCTGGCTGCCAGTTACCAGTGGAGTTCCACAGGGGTCGGTGTTGGGACTGCTGCTTTTTACAATGTATGTCAATGATTTGGACTAAATTTCTGGCTAAATTTCCCATTGACATAAAGATAGGTGGAGGAGCGAGTAGTGTTGAGGAAACAGAGAGCCTGCAGAGAGACTTAGATAGTTTAGGGAAATGGGGAAAGAAGTGGCAAATGAACTACAATGTTGGAAAGTGTATGGTCATGCACTTTGGTTCAAGAAGTAAACGGGCAGACTATTATTTAGATGGGGAGAGAATTCAAAATGCAGAGATGCAAAGGGACTTGGGAGTCCTTGTGCGGGATACCCTAAAGGTTAACCTCCAGGTTGAGTCGGTGGTGAAGAAGGCGAATGCAATGTTGGCATTCATTTCTAGAGGTATAGAATATAAGAGCAGGGATGTGATGTTGAAGATTCATAAGGCACTGATGAGACTACACTTGGAGTATTGGGTGCAGTTTTGGGCTCCTTATTTTAGAAAGGATATACTGACATTGGGGAGGGTTCAGAGAAGATTCACAAGAATGATTCCAGGAATGAGAGGGTTACCGTGTGAGGAACGTCTAGCAGCTCTTGGGCTGTATTCCCTGGAGTTCAGGAGAATGAGGGGGGATCTCATAGAGACATTCCGAATGTTAAAAGGCCTGAACAGATTAGATATGGCAAAGTTACCTCCCATGGTAGGGAAGTCTAGGACAAGAGGGCACGACTTCAGGATTGAAGGACGTCCATTTAGAACAGAGATGTGGAGAAATTACTTTAGTCAGAGGATGGTAAATCTGTGGAATTTGTTGCCACGAGTGGCTGTGGAGGCCAAGTCATTGTGTGTATTTAAGGCAGAGATAGGTTCTTGATTAGCATCAAAGAGTATGGGGAGAAGGCAAGGGAGTGGGGATGACTGGAAGAATTGGATCAGCCCATGATTGAGTGGCAGAGCAGACTCGATGAGCTGAATGGTTCCTATATCTTATGGTCTTGTAGCGCTGAGGAGGCAATGTGGTTGCAGCAGAACTTAGACAGATTGGAAGAATGGGTAAAAAAAAGTGGCATATGGAATGAGGTGTTGGGAAATGTATGATTATGCATTTTGGTAAAAGGAACAATAGTGTGCACTATTATCTGAATGGGAGCAGGTTCAAACATCAGAAAGACTTAGGAGTCCTCATGCAAGACTCCCAGAAGATTAATTTACAGGTTGAGCCTGTGGTAAAGAAGGCAAATGCAATGTTGACATTTATTTCAAGGGGAACAGAACATAAAAGCAAGGAGATAATGCTGAGTTTTTATAAGACGCTAGTCAGGCTGCACTTGGAGTATGTCAACAGTTTTGGGTTCCATATCTCAGAAAGGTTGTGTTCTCATTGGAGAGAGTCCAGAGGAAGTTCATGAGGATTATTCTGGGAACGAAGGGGTTAACATAAGAACGCAAACACGAGGAAATCTTCAGATGCTGGAAATTCAAGCAACACATGCAAAATGCTGGTGGGACGCAGCAGGCCAGGCAGCATCTATAGGAAAAAGTACAATCAACATTTCGGGCCAAGACCCTTCATCAGGATCTTCTCATAGATGCTGCCTGGCCTGCTGCGTTCACCAGCATTTTGTGTGTGTTGGTTAACATATGAGGAGCATTTGGCAGCTTTGGACCTGTACTCACTGGAATTTAGAAGAATGTGGGGGGAATCTCATTGAGACCTACCAAATGTTGGAAGGATTAGACGGGGTGGATTTGGAAAGGATGTTTCCTATGGTGGGAGTATCCAGAACTAGAGGGCACAGCCTCAAAAGTGAGGGGCGACCTTTTTGAACAGAGATAAGGAGGAATTTTTTAGCCAGAGAGATGTGAATCTGTGGAATGCTCTGCAACAGACTGCGGTGGAGGCCAAGCCCGTGGGTATATTTAAGGCAGAAGTTGATCATTTCCTGATTGGTCAGGGCATGAAAGGATATGGCGAGAAGGCAGGTGTATGGATTTGAGTGGGATCCGGGATCAGTCATGATGGAATGGTGGAGCAGACCCAATGGGCTGAATGGCCTGATTCTGCTCCTATGTCTTATTGCCCTTATGTTTGTCTGGGCAAGTATTAGAGAAAAGAAGGGGTTGCCAATCTGGGGTCCATGGACTCCTTCCTTAATGGTAGAGGTCCATGCATTAAAAAAGGGGTAATTTCTTTGTACAAGGCGAATTTCTAAGGCAAGAGAGAGAGAGGGAGGGGAGAGAGGAGGAGGGAGAGGGAGGGAGGAGCATAGAAAGAGAGAGGGAGGGAGAAAGAGAGAAAGAGGGAGAGGGAAGGAGTGAGTGAGGAAGGGAGAGAGAGTGAGGGGGAGAAGAAAGGAGAGTGTGAGGAAGGGATAGAGAGGGGAAGCGAGAGAGTGAGAGAGAGAAAGAGAGAGACTGACTCTAGAAAGGCTGTCAGACACTTGCCATTCCCTCCGGCAGTATTGTGTAGCAAGGCACAGTGATTGGTTGATAATTATTATTTTGTCTCTTTTACTACTTCATTAACCATTTCTTTTTGTATTTTATTCTGAATAATCATATACACTATTAAAGTAATTTCTTATAACATTTACCGCATGTACAGTGCCTGCTTTGTTTGTGGATACCTCTTGCTGATGAATTAAAAACTGTTACCTTTTATCATAAAAGAGGATCAAACGGGTTTTGTAAAAGGCCATAGATCATCTAACAATATCAGAAGATTACTTAATGTGATTCAGGCGTGTCAGCAACAGGCAGTGGATGGCTTGGTGGTTTCCTTAGATGCAGAAAAGGCCTTTGATCGTGTTGAATGGCCGTATCTTTTTTTCACTTTAAAACAATTTGGTTTGGGCAATAACTTTATTAAGTGGGTGAAGGTTCTTCATAATGACCCTTTGGCTGCGATTCTTACTAATGGTATTAGGTGGGATAATTTTAGTATTGTGAGGGGCAGCTGGCAGGGCTGCCCTTTATCACCACCACTTTTCACACTAGTGATCGGGCCATTGGCTGCGGCTATTCGGTGAGACCCCAAAACATCTGCTCCAAACATAGGACTAAAGTCACATAAAATTACATTGTATGCGGATGATGTTCTAATTTTCTTATCGAACCTTGCTATGTCAGTGCACCACCTTATACAATGCATTAATTCATTTAGCGCCTTTTCAGGTTATAAAATCAGCTTTACTAAATCAGAGGCTATGCCTCTGGGGAATCTGCAGCAGGTACCTGACACTCAGGGTGTTTTCCCCTTTAAATGGCCGCAGACAGGTTTTGTTTACTTAGGCATATTTATCACACCTACGTTTGATCAATTGTTTAAAGAAAAGAACAAGGAATGAATGTAACAATATTTTTGTTATCGTACAGCATGCAATGTAAGAGGGTGGTAATTTGACACATTATGGTACATTCATTATTTGTGACCAGGATATGAATTGAGTGATTGCACAAATTGCAACCTTAGAGTTTAAGTGATAATTTAACGGCAGAAGCGAAATTTCCCAGTGGCCAAACATTTCAATCCTGATTCCCATTCCCATTCCAAAATGTCAGTCCATGGCCTCCTCTTGTGCCACAATGAGGCCGCCATTAAGGTGAAGAAGCAACACCTTATATTCCATCTAGGTAGTTTCCAACCTGATGGCATGAATATCAATTCCTCCTTCCAGTTCAAAAAAACTACCCTCCCCCTCCCCTTCTATTCCCCACTGGCCTCCTACCTCTTCTCACCTGCCTATCACCTCCCTCCAGTGCCCCTCCTTCCCTTTGTCCCGTGGTCCACTCTCCTCTCCTATCAGATTCCTTCGTCTCCATCCCTGGCTTCACCCATCACCTTCCAGCTATCCTCCTTCACCTCTCCCCACCTTTTCATTCTGGCATCTTCCCCTTTCCTTTCTAGTTCTAATGAAAGGTCTTGGCCCAAAATACAGCTGTTTATTTATTTCCATAGATGCTGTTTGACCTGCTGAGTTGTGTGTGTTGTCCTGGATAGCCAGCATTTGCAGACTTTCTGATGTTTGTAATTTCATGAAAAGTTTAAAGATATTAGGGAGAATTTGGTTGGAGAGAAACTATTTCCCATTGGTTAGAGAGTCTGGAACCAGAGAACAGTGACTAAATATTTGAAGCAGGATTGCTTGAATGAAATTTGAAATTATGTATTTATGGAGTTAAGTCACAGATCAGTCAAGATCTCAATGACTGTCAAGACAAAAGAGACAGCAGTTGTTGGAATCTAGAGCATCAATCAATCAATCAAGCAGCATCTGTGGAAGGAAAGGAATTGTCAACATTTTGAGTTTGATCCTGATGCTGTTGGACCTGCTGAGTTTCTTTGGTAAACACGAGGAAATCTGCAGATGCTGGAATTCCAAGCAACACACATCAAAATTGCTGGTGAATGCAGCAGGTCAGGCAGCAGCTATAGGAAGAGGTACAGTCGACGTTTCGGGCTGAGACCACTTGTCCTGACGAAGGGTCTCGGCCCGAAACGTCGACTGTACCTCTTCCTATAGCTGCTGCCTGACCTGCTGCGTTCACCAGCAACTTTGATGTGTGTGGCTTGAGTTTCTTTGGTAGATTGTTTGTTACAACAGGTTGGAAGTCCTTATTGTTTATTATCAAGTGGATGATAGGGATGCAGACCTAACTGTGGGAAGACTAGGTTCTGATGAGACCTCATATGGAGGAGGGGAAGAAGCTGTTCTTAAACCATTGAGTGTGTGCCTTCAGGCTCCTGTACATCTTCCACGATGGTAGCAATGAGAAGACAGCATGTCCTGGTTGATGGGGGTCCTTAGCGACGGATACCACTTTCTCGAGACATTAGCTTTTGAAGACGTCCGTGATACTGGGGAAGCTAGTGCCCACGATGGAGCTGCTGGCTGAGTTTACAGCTTTTTCTGATCCTGTGCAGTGGCCTCCTCCATACCAGCCAGTGATGCAATCAGTCAGAATGCTCTCCAGGTTAACGTGATGAGCAAGTTGAGGATCCAGTTGCAGAGGGAGGTACAGAGGTTTTGGAGCTTGTTGATTCATTCTGAGAGTATGACTGTGTTGAAATCAATCAACAGCAGCCTGATGTGGGTGTTGCTGTTGTCCAGTGATCTAAGGCTAGTGAGATTGCATCTGCTGTAGACCTATTGAGGTGATAGGCAAATTGCAGTGGGTCCAGGTCCTTGCTTAGGCAGGAGTTGATTCTGGCCGTGACCAACCTCTCAAAGCACTTCTTCACAGTAGATATGAATACAACTGGGCGATAGTCGTTGAGGCAGCTCACCCTGTTCTTCTTGGGCACGGGTATGATTGTCACCCTGCTGAAGTCGGTGGGAGCCTTCAACTGCAACAGTGAGAGATTGAAGATGTCCTTGAACTCTCCCACCAGCTGGTTGGCACAGATTTTCAGAGCCTTACCAGGTACACCTTTAGGGCCTGACAACTTGTGAATGTTCACTCTCACGAAAGATGTTCTGACATCGGCCTCTGAGACTGAGGTCACAGGATCACCAGATGCTGCAGGGATTCACACAGTTGTAGTTTTGTTCTCTCTTTCAAAGTGTGCATGAAAGGCATTGAGCTCATCCGGGAGTGAAAAAACACTGTCATTCATGATGTTTGATTTTGCCTTGTAGAAAGTAATGGCCTGCAAATCCTGCCAGAGCTAATGTGCGTCTCTAGCTTCAATCGAAAATGTTTTCTTTCTCTTAAAGTAGCCTTCTGTAGGTCGTACCTGGACGTCTTGTATAGCTCTGGATCATTGGTCTTGAATTTCACAGATCTAGCACTTAGCAGACTACAGATCTCCTGGTTCATCCACAGGTTTTGCTTTGGGTATATCCAGTATGTCCTCAAAGGCACACACTAATCTACACTGGTCTTGATGTAGTTGTTGACAACTGTGGCATATTCACTCAGACTCAGAGATGAACCCCCGAATATTGTCCAGTCAACTGACTCAAAATGGTGGGGGAGTCCAGGACCAGAGGCAGAGCCCCAGAATACAAGGGCATCCCTTTAGAAAGGAGATGAGCAGGAATTTCAGCTGTGGAGGCCAAGTCATTGAGTATATTTAAAGCAGAGGTTGATAAGTTCTTGATTTATAAGGGTGTGGAAATTTACAGGGAGAAGGCAGGACAGTGGGATTGAGAGAGATAATAAATCAGCCGTGATGGAATGGCGGAGCAGACTCGATGGGCCACATAGCCAAATAATTCTGCTCCATGTCTTGTGTTGTTATGGACTCTCCCTGACTTTGCCTGTTTATGTGTTTCCTTTTCAAATATTTTTAAAAGTTAAGTGGATTCTATTTCTGACACACTTCTATAATTGGTGCCCTAGCAACCTTATAAATAAAATAAATTCCTCTTAAGCAACACACATAAAAGTTGCTGGTGAATGCGGCAGGCCAGGCAGCATCTCTAGGAAGAGGTCCAGTCGACATTTCAGGCCGAGACCCTTCGTTCTGGGTCTCGGCCTGAAACGTCGACTGCACCTCTTCCCAGAGATGCTGCCTGGCCTGCTGCGTTCACCAGCAACTTTTATGTGTGTTGCTTGAAATTCCAGCATCTGCAGATTTCCTTGTGGTTGCGCTTTTAAATTCCTCTTAGCTCTGTTTCGATGCTAATCTGAACTTTCTCAGTTTCTTGTTACTGCTCCATTAGCAGTGGGAGCAATTCTTCCCATTTATCAGGATCGCTTCAAACACCTTTGACAGGTCTCTGAAACGCCTGTGTTCCCGTAAGGATAACCTGCAGTTCTTCACATTTCACTCCATTGTTAAGATAATGGAAAACTTCAAAATATTCACATAAAAATTTCTTTGTAGGCTTTGAAAAGGTGAAAGGTGAAATGTTTGCAGAAGTTCACAAACTAGGGTTCATGGACCCCTTGTTTACTAGTGTTGCTCCACAGCATAAAAAGGGTTGGGAACCCCTGGATTAAGGAGAAAATGAGAGGAAACTTCTTCACTCAGAGGATGGTGGGAGTGTGGGATGAGCTGTCAGTGTAACTGGTGGATGTGATTTTGATTTCACCATTTGAGGGAGGTTTAGACAAGTACATGGATGGAAGGGCTATGGAGGGCTATGGTCCTGCTGCAGGTCGATGGGACCGGACCATTGAAATAGCTCAGCACAGACTGGATGGGCCAAAGAGTCTGTTTCTGCACCGTAGTTGTCTACGACTCTATAACATCCTTACTAATCAAGGACTTATGAACCTCTGCTTTAAATGTACCCAATGACAGATTGTTTTAGCTGACAGGTCAGTCCAGAACAGGAGTTCCCAGCCTGGGGTCCATGGTTCCTTGATTAATGGTATTGGTCCATGGCATAGAAAAGGTTGGGAACCCCTGGTCTAGAACCTGAGTTGTCTTTCAAAAGTTTACCTTATCCAGTAGAGAAATCCCATCAGTCCCATTCCTTCACTCTTTCCCCCTAGCCCAGAAACCTATTTTCTATCTGATTCCCTCTTGAAAGCAAAGTAACGCAGCTATTCCATTTCTGATTGCACCCCTACGTGGCAAGCTCAGGAATACCAGGGGAGATAAGAGACTGCAGATCCTGGAATCTTGGAGCACACACAGCCCCTCCACTCTCAGGCCTGATGCAGAGAGTCTTGACCCAAAATGTCGACAATTTCGCACTCCCACCGATGCTCCTCGGCTGCTGAGTCCTTCCAGCAGATTACGTGTTTCTCAGGAATAATGTTATTCAAACTACCACTGGGGCACATTTCTTTCCCTCTGAGTCAGAATTATGGATCCAGTTCCCCTCTAGATATCTGTGGTGAAAATTACCACAGGGACTAATGGGTGGAGGCCTGCACTGTTCAAAGGTTATCTTTACCATAGACCATTGACTGTCTTCTTTAGACACCGTGCTGCCACTTAACTTCACGGATCAAACATCCTGGGCTAATTCTTCACCCAACAACACAGAAAGTAATAGATAATGTGGCCATTATTGAGAGCTTTCTACATTCAAATTGCCTGCCAGATTTCCTACACTACAGCAGTGACCACACAAAAATACTTAATTAGCTGAAACATACCTAGGGACGTTCTGAAAGAGATGCCAAGAGCACCATAGAAATATATATCTTTATCTTATCAAAGGTATGGTCCGTGTGCAGGTCAGTGGGACTAGGCAGAAAATGGTTCGGCACAGCCAAGAAGGGCCAAAAGGCCTGTTTCTGTGCTGTAGTTTCTATGGTTTCTATGGTATCTGCCTTGTTATTATTGACGATAATTCCAGACAGGGTAAATGCAAACAGGCTTTTTCCACTGAGGTTGGGTGAGATGACAACTAGGTGTCATGGGTTAAGGGTGAAAGGCGAAAAGGAAAAGTTTAGGGGGAACATGAGGGAAAACTTTTGCTCAGAGGGTTGTGAGAGAGTGGAACAAGCTGCCAGTGCTAGTGGTGCATGCCAGCTTACTTTCAATGTTTAAGAGAAGTTTAGATAGGTGTTTGGATGGTAGGGCTACGGTCCTGCTGCAGGTGCATGGGAGTCGGCAGTTTAAATGATTTGGTATGGACTAGATGGGCTGAAAGGTCTGTTTCTGTGCTGTACTCTATTGTAGAATTCTGGTCGGAATTAATTTTGGTTGCAGATTTACTAGGTTTCTCGTCGCTGACATTGTAGTTTTATTAGATGGCTCTGGGTCATCAAAAATAAAAATGCATGCACATACAGACACACACCTCGCAACAAACACACATACAGACCAGAAGCACAACCAGACAGGCCAACAAACACAAGCTCACATACATGCACTACCATAGTCAAACACACCCTCAAAACACACACATCCAGAAGCACAATCAGGCCAACAGACACATACACACACTAACATAAACACAAATATTAGCATAGACACCCCCAAGGGGACCACAAACTTGTCGTATGGCTTGGAGACTTGCATGGCTCGACCCGGAGAGCTATGTTGGCCAGAGTTAGGGCTTTACACTTTGGCTCTTGGTAGGGTCACCCATGTCAAACAGGTCAAAGGGCAGAGGCCAGACTACGAATAGTCCACTGGTCCTCCAGGTTTGGGGGCTCAGCTCAGGGCTAACAACCCTGACTGGTCAAACAAAATTTTTACAGAAAGGTCGATGAAGAATCCTTCTACATCTGAGGGTGACTGTATTCCCGAGACTCCGCCCAGGATCTGCATGACTGACAGTAGTGAAAACCAAGAGGAAGCTGCTGGCACGATGAAGGAAATCCTGAATACCTCCAAGACCAAGGTGCACTGTAGAGGCAGAAGTGAGGACCCTGAACCACACCTGGGGCATAATAGAGAAGATGGCCACAGACAGACAGAGATAGAGGACTTCCATCACTACCCGAAACGGCAGTGTCATGACAGGCAGTACTAACTAACACAGACAGGCAAACACTCATGCACAAGCATGTATGTGAACACACACTCACACAAAATATATATACAGTGTACTTGCATAAAATGTTAATTGCACATTTTCTATCAAAAAAAGGAATTAACACAAAAACATCTAGAAGTTAATTTGTGCCTGTACATTTTATGAAAGGGCATGGGTGCAATTTGCAAGGGCTGCACTTGCAGAAAGGGCTATCCCTCTTGGTGGGAACAGGCTTTGCCTGAGAGGCTGACCACTCATCCCTCCCCTCTTACCTGCCAATCATGGTGGAGTGCTGCTGCACGGCTGCCTCCAGGAGCCGCTCCAGAATGGTCCACTCACCCATGTCCGAAAGTGCTTCAAAATCAAAGGGGAGAAAAAATAAAGCCGCCTGCTCTCCCTCTCGATCCCTTTTCAAGAGGCTGCTGCACAGTTTAAGGGGTGTGGGAGATCTCTCCTTGGTTTTAAACAACCACTGTCGTTAAGTCACATTCTCTCACTCTCCCTGTGCCGCCTGCAGAGATCCACACATTTGAGAGATTATCACTGGAGTTTCCTTCAGTAATCAGGTTCAGAGACCAACACGAGAGGGCATTCCAGTTTCATGCCTTTTTTTAATCTTCCCTTAACTGGATTTCAGTTCCCCCAAAGCCAGGACAGGTCCAACACAAAAGCTGCTCAGCTGTTCTCGTGTGGAGTGCATTCTTAAATGAGTCTCTCACCAGCAAACTCAAATGAATAAAAACAACGCCGTGCAAAAGGCTGGGCTTCCATCCATCAGTAATTGTTCCCAAAAAAAGCCCAAAGGCTTGACTTCCTAGTCTAAATTAACACTGATGGCTCCCTTAGATTCTGGAGTCACATGACCCTCTCCTAGAGTAAGACGCCAACAATTTGAAATGACTGTTTTAAAGGGCTTGCATTTGCAATATGTCTATAAGATTGTGAGGGGCAAAGGTAGGGTGAATACACACAGTCTTTTCCCCAGAGCCGAGGAATTAAGAACCAGAGAGCGGAGGTTTATTTAAAGCATGATAACATAGTGGTCAGCACAACACTTTACAGTACCGGTGCCCCAGGTTCAATTCCCACCGCTGCCTGTAAGGAATTTGTACATTCTCCCCGTGACTGTGTGGGTTTCTTCCTACAGTCCAAAGACCTACCGGTTGGTAGGCTAATTGGTGATTGTAAATTGTCCTGTGATTAGGCTAGGGTTAAATCAGGGGCTGCCGGGCTGGCATGGCTCGAAGGGCCAGAAGGTCCTATTCTGCATTGTATTTCAATAAATAAATAAAGTGGAGCTTGATAGGTTCCTGATTTGTCGTGGCATCAGAGGTTACAGGGTGAAGACCAGGAGAATGGGACTGAGGGGGGTAATAAATCAGTCACGATGGAACGGCAGAGCAGACTCCAAAGTCTTATTGAAACCTATTGAATATTGAGAGGCCTTGAGAGAGTGGACATGGAGAGGATGTTTCCTATCCTATAGTGGGGTAGTTTAGGACCAGAGGACGCAGCCTCAGAATAGAAGGACATTCCTTTAGAACAGGAGGACTTTCTTTAGCCAGAGAGGGTGAATATTTTGAATTCATTGCCACAGGCAGCTGTGGAGGCCAAGTCATTGGGTGTATTTAAAGCAGAGGCTGATAGGGGCATCAAAGGTCATGGGGAGCAGGCAGGAGAGTGGGCTGAGAGGAATGATAAATCAGCTGTGATGGAGCAGACTCCAATGTCCAAATGGCCTAATTCCATTTCTACGTTCTATGGTCTTTAAAGTGAGAGGGGAGAGATTTAGTCAGAACCTGAGGAGGTGTTAAGTATATGGCTTTAGCTCCTAGACGAAACGGCTGAGGCAGGTACATTAACCATATAGCCATATAACAATTACAGTATGGAAACAGGCCATCTCGGCCCTTCTAGTCCATGCCGAACTCTTACTCTCACTTAGTCCCACCGACCTGCACTCAGTCTATAACCCTCCATTCCTTTCCTGTCCATATAGCTGTCCAATTTAACTTTAAATGACAACATCCAACCTGCCTCAACCACTTCTGCTGGAAGCTGGTT
Source organism: Mobula birostris (assembly GCF_030028105.1). Taxonomy (NCBI): domain Eukaryota; kingdom Metazoa; phylum Chordata; class Chondrichthyes; order Myliobatiformes; family Myliobatidae; genus Mobula; species Mobula birostris. Next base: position 114,263,829 of record NC_092381.1, on the reverse strand, counting down.
CCACACAGCTACTACTCTCTGAGTAAAGAAGGTCCCCCTCATGTTACCCCTAAACTTTGCCCTTTAACTCTCAACTCATGTCCTCTTGTTTGAATCTCCCCCACTCTCAATGGAAAAAGCCTATCCACGTCAACTCTATCTATCCCCCTCATAATTTTAAATACCTCTATCAAGTCCCCCCTCAACCTTCTACATTCCAGAGAATAAAGACCCAACTTGTTCAACCTTTCTCTGTAACTTAGGTGATGAAACCCAGGTAACATTCTAGTAAATCTTCTCTGTACTCTCTCTATTTTGTTGACATCTTTCCTATAATTCGGTGACCAAAACTGTACACAATACTCCAAATTAACAATGCCTTGTACAATTTTAACATTACATCCCAACTCCTATACTCAATGTTCTGATTGATAAAGGCCCACATACCAAAAGCTTTCTTCGCCACCCTATCCACATGAGATTCCACCTTCAGGGAACTATGCACCATTATTCCTAGATCCCTCTGTTCTACTGCATTCTTCAATGCCCTACTATTTACCATGTATGTCCTATTTTGATTAGTCCTATCAAAATGTAGCACCTCACATTTATCAGCATTAAACTCCATCTGCCATCTTCCAGCCCACTCTTCTAACTGGTCTAAATCTCTCTGCAAGCTTTGAAAACCTACTTCATTATCCACAGCTCCACCTATCTTAGTATCATCTGCATACTTACTCATCCAATTTACCACCCCATCATCCAGATCATTAACGTATATGACAAACAACATTGGACCCAGTACAGATCCCTGAGGCACACCACTAGTCACCGGCCTCCAATCTGACAAACAGTTATCCACCACTACTCTCTGGCGTCTCCCATCCAGCCACTGCTGAATCTATTTTACTACTTCAATATTAATACCTAACGATTGAACCTTCCTAACTAACCTTCTGTGCGGAACCTTGTCAAAGGCCTTACTGAAGTCTATATAGTCATAGTTATAGTCATACTTTATTGATCCCGGGGGAAATTGGTTTTCATTACAGTTGCACCATAAATAACTAAATAGTAATAAAACCATAAATAATTAAATAGTAATATGTAAATTATGCCAGGAAATAAGTCCAGGACTAGCCTATTGGCTCAGGGTGTCTCACCTTCCAAAGGAGGAGTTGTAAAGTTTGATGGCCACAGGCAGGAATGACTTCCTATGACGCTCCGTGTTGCATCTCGGTGGAATGAGTCTCTGGCTGAATGTACTCCTGTGCCCAACCAATACATTATGTAGTGGATGGGAGACATTGTCCAAGATGGCATGCAACTTGGACAACATCCTCTTTTCAGACACCACCGTCAGAGAGTCCAGTTCCATCCCCACAACATCACTGGCCTTACGAATGAGTTTGTTGATTCTGTTGGTGTCTGCTACCCTCAGCCTGCTGCCCCAGCACACAACAGCAAACATGATCGCACTGGCCACCACAGACTCGTAGAACATCCTCAGCATCGTCCGGCAGATGTTAAAAGACCTCAGTCTCCTCAGGAAATAGAGACGGCTCTGACCCTTCTTGTAGACAGCCTCAGTGTAGACAGACCAGTCCAGTTGATTGTCAATTTGTATGCATATATAGACAACATCCACTGCTTTACCCTCGTCAACTTTCCTAGTAACCTCTTCAAGTTACTTTCCTAGTAACAACATTTAATAGGCACTTAGATGGGCACGTGGACAGGAAAGGTTTACAGCAGGGGTTCCTAACCTTGGGTCTGTGAACTTAGATGAGAAACTACTTACATCTTTATTTTCACTGAAATTTAGCATTTCCTTCAATTATGAATGTAGGCAACAAACCACAGTAGTATTAGCTGTACCTGTAGAAAACACCAATAGAAATCACATCACATTACAGTTGTTAAAAATATCAACGTATCATTTATGTCAAGCTCAACACTACTTTGAAATTACAGTAGCTATTATTCTCACAGCTAGATCAAAGCTGATCACAGTCCTTTGCTCTGCAGATGCATGTTTGACGTAGCTGACCAACTATCGGGCAGCCCTGCAACTGGATGTCCAACATGACATGCGTGTTGGTTTGTCAACGGCCACCCCACAATTTAACGTTCTTACTCAATATAAGCAACAACTTTCTTCACACATTAAAAATAAAGGCTTAAATTTAACCTGCCTATATTTTAAATATATAGTCTTGTTATTTAATGTGTTAATAAAGAAGCATATACATTTTTTTTTATTATTTTGATAACTGTATTTCAATATAACTGGTGTTGCTTGTAATCCAATGTATTCTATTTGATACATTTAAATACATTATTCTGAGAAGGGGGTCACCAGACTACCAAAAGGGTCCATGGCATGAAAGAGGTTGGGAACCCCTGGTTCTGAAGGATTTAGGCCAGACATGGAAATATCTCAAACGGGAAAGTTGGTCAGCATGGGCGAGTTGGGCTGAAGGCCCTGCTTCCAAGCTGCATGAATCTATCGCACCTTTCACCCATCAGTCAGTGATAGAGGGAACTCAGCAGACAATTCACACACAGCACACTCCCACAAATCACGTTCAGCACGGATACACTTAGCAGATCCTACAGATGCTGGAGCCACTTCACCCTGAGAAAAAGTCTCTGGCTATCCACAAAATGCTGGAGGAACTCAGCGGGTCAGGCAGTCTGTGGAGAGGGATAAACAGGCTGAAACCTTTGATCAGGACTGGAAAGGAAGCGGGCAGAAGCCAGGGTGAGAAGGTGGCGGAGCAGATATGTGAAGGTGGGAAGGAGGGAAGCTGGTGGGTGGGGAGGGAAGATGAGCTAAGAAGCTGGAAGGAGAAAGTAGGAGGTGCTAAAGGTGCCAAAAACAAAAAAAAAAATCCAGTTCTGTGGGTAAAAACGCCTTGTTAATGAGAGAGGTCAGAGGAGAATGGCCAGACTGGTTCAAGCTGACAGGAAGGTGACAGTAACTCAAATAACCACATGTTACAACAGTGGTGTGAAGAGGAGCCTCTCTGAACACTCAACATGTCAAACCTTGAAGTGGACGGGCTACAGCAGCAGAAGATCACAAACCAACACTCAGTGACAATTTATCAGGTACAAACTGTACCTAATATAATGACCAAGGGGTACAGAACTTAGTGCAGGCCTTGATGATGTGCTGACCTTCCACCCTACTCTTCCCTCCCACATAACCCTCCATTTTCTATCACCCATGTGCCATCTAATGTATCAGTCTCTCCCACCACCCCCGGAGGGTACCAAAAGTTTCTTCAGATACATAAAGTGTAAAAGAGTTGCAAGAGTGAATATCAGACTGCTGGAAAATGATGCTGGAGAGGTAGTAACGGAAGACAATAAATTGGCAGGCGAACTGAATAAGCATTTTGTCCCCACTTTCACTGTAGAAGACACTGGCAGTATGGTAGAAGTTCCAGGTGTCAGGGCTCATGAAGTGTGTGAAGCTCTCATAACTAGAGAAAAGGTTCTTGATAAACTGAAAGGTCTGAAGTAGATAAGTCTCCTGGACCAAATGATGTACATCCCAGAGATCTGAAAGAGGTGGCTGAAGAGATTGTGGAAGCATTAGTAATGATCTTTCAAACTCCAAGGCAGAGTACAAAGTAAATGGTAAGATACTTGGTAGTGTGGAGGAGCAGAGGGATCTGGGGGTACATGTCCACAGATCCCTGAAAGTTGCCTCACAGGTGGATAGGGTAGTTAAGAAAGCTTATGGGGTGTTAGCTTTCATAAGTCAAGAGATAGAGTTTAAGAGTCGCAATGTAATGATGCAGCTCTATAAAACTCTGGTTCGGCCACACTTGGAGTATTGTGTCCAGTCCTGGTCGCCTCACTATAGGAAGGATGTGGAAGCATTGGAAAGGGTACAGAGGAGATTTACCAGGATGCTGCCTGGTTTAGAGAGTATGCATTATGATCAGAGATTAATGGAGCTAGGGCTTTACTCTTTGGAGAGAAGGAGGATGAGAGGAGACATGATAGAGGTATACAAGATAATAAGAGGAATAGATAGAGTGGATAGCCAGCGCCTCTACTGCTCAATACAAGAGGACAAGGCTTTAAGGTAAGGGGTGGGAAGTTCAAGGGGGATATTAGAGGAAGGTTTTTTACTCAGAGAGTGGTTGGTGCGTGGAATGCACTGCCTGAGTCAGTGGTGGAGGCAGATACACTAGTGAAGTTTAAGAGATTACTAGACAGCCATATGGAGGAATTTAAGGTGGGAGGTTACATGGGAGGCAGGGTCTAAGGGTTGGTACAACACTGTGGGCTGAAGGGCCTGTACTGTGCTGTACTGTTCTATGGTTCTATGGTTCAAGAATCACTAGATTGGTAATGGTTCCGGAATACTGGAAAACTGCAACTGTCACTCCAATCTTCAAGAAGGCAGAGAGGCAGAAGAAAGGAAATTATAGGCCAGTTAGTCTGACCTCAGTGGTTGGGAAGATGTTGGAGAATATTATTAAGTATGAGTTCTCGGGGTACTTGGAGACACATGATAAAATAGGCCATAGTCAGCATGGTTTCCTCAAGAGAAATCTTGCCTGACAAACCTGTGGAAATTCTTTCAAAAAGTAACAAGCAGAATAGACAGAGGAGAATCAGTGGATGTTGTGTACTTGGGTTTTCAGAAGGCCTCTGACAAGGTGCCACACATGAGGTTGCCCAACAAGCTGTGAGCCCGTGGTATTACAGGAAAGATTCTAGCCTGAATAAAGGAGTGGCTGATTGGCAGGAGGCAAAGAGAGGGATTAAAGGGAGCTTTCTCTGGCAGGCTGCCAGTAACTAGTGGTATTCCACAAGGGTCTGTGTTGGGACAGATTCTTCTTACAATATATGTCAATGATTGGGATGATGGAATTGATGGCTTTGTGGCAAAACTTGCAGATGATATGAAGATAGGTGGAAGGGCAGGTAGTTCTGAGGAAGTGGAGAAGGATTTAGACAGATTAGGAGAATGGGCAAAGAAGTGGCAGTGGCAGGAAATGTATGGCCATGTATTTTCGTAGAAGAAGTAAAAGCCTAGACTATTTTCTAAATGGAGATAAAATTTAAAAATATGAGGTGTCCTCGTGCAGGATTCCCTAAAGGTCAAACTGCAGGGTGAGTTGTTGGTGAGGAAGGCAAATGCAATGTTAGCATTCATTTTGAGAGGACTAAAATATAAAAGCAAGGAGTAATGTTGAGGCTTTATAAAGCACTGGTGAGGCCTCACTTAGAGTATTGTGAGCAGTTTTGGGCCCCTTATCGAAGAAAAGATGTGCTGACATTGGAGAGGGTCCAGAGAAGGTTCATGAAAATGATTCTGGGATTGAAAGGCTTATCATATGAGGAGTGTTTGATGGCTCTGGGCCTGTACACATTGGAACTTAGACGAATGAGGGGGGTGGTCTCAATAGAGTGGATGTGGAGAGGAGGTTTCTTATGGTGGAGGATTCTAAAACCAGAGGGGACAGCCTCAGAATAGAGGGACGTCCATTTAGAATGGAGATGAGGAGGAATTTCTTTAGCCAGAGAGTGGTGAAGCTGAGGAATTTGATCCCACTGGCGGCTGTGGAGGCCAAGTCATTGAGTATACTTAAGGCAGAGGTTGATAGATTCCTGTTTGGTCAGGGTGTGAAGGGTTACGGGGAGGAGGAAGGATTCTGGAAAGATGGATCAGATCATGGTGAAATGGTGGAGCAGACTTGAAGGGCTGAATGGCCGAATTCTGCTGCTATATCTTATGGTCTCATGAACAATCAAACATATGAATACATAATATAATAAACTGCTGTTGGGAAACCCAGCGCAATGATCTTCGGGGGCATGAAGCAACAGTGCAGAGTGTAACAGCTAGCTGGTGCATCAGGCAGACTGAGACTGGCGGTGCCCACAGTTAAGGCTGGAGGCTGCGCGGCTTCACACTCACATTGAAATCTAGCACACAGCTTAACAAGAGTAGCATCCGTGGTGTTAGAAACGCGGGATTTAAATTACAATCCAGAGGCAAGAGAGCACTCACTGTGTCTCGTTCATTCATTCATTCTGTGCTGTGTCGTATGACATGGGCGATCATGACCATGATTGTTCTTGGAAAGTTCTTCTACAGAAATTCTTCCGGGCAGTGTCTTTACAAGGCAGGTGACCAAGGCCATTATCAATGCTCTTCAGAGATTGCTTGTCTGGCGTCCGTGGTCACATAACCGGGATTTGTGACATTACTTATTGAGATTCGATGTGAGATTGGCCTTTCCAGCCCTTCGAGTCACACTAGCCAGCAACCCCCAATTTAATCCCAGCCTAATCACAGGACAATTTATAATGACCAATTGATCTACCAATCTATAGGTCTTTGGACTGCGGGAAGAAACCAGAGAACCCGGAGGAAACCCACATGGTCACGAGGAGAACGTACAGTCAGTGGCAGGAATTGAACCTCGGTCATCCATACAGTAAAGCGTTGTGCAGACTCTTAGTGTGTCTAATGAAATAAGTAATATGGGGGAGTGCTGGGACAATACAGATTCAGACCAGTGTATCTGATTCTGTTGAACTGCGTCCTTTGTCCTCAGCACAGACATCACTCTGACAACCATGGGTCAACACAGCCTCCTTAAAGAGCAACACACACAGCAGAGGAGGCAACAGACTGACACGTCAGAAAAACACATCAGTCCGTGTTAAAGAGCAAGTCTAATTTACTGTTAGAATGCTGCATTGAAGGTTCAGGATTGTTTCTCATCTGTAGCGGATACTGGAGAACAAAAAAAACCACTGAGAGGCTGCACAAGAACATCTTGAGTGGAGTCTTAAAAGAACTGTGTCTGTTGCTAAAGCTTTGTGTCCTTGTGAACATCCTGTGTTTTTCCAATTAAAATTCCTAGTCTGCATAACTAAGATTTATAGTTCTGGGCAGAATCCCTCATTAAAGTGAAAACACAGGGGCACAAATGCGATGAATGTAAATGGATGAGCCACAAATCAAGAAAAAAAAGACATTATGAACTAACTCAAACACGAGGAAATCTGCAGATGCTGGAAACTCAAGCAGCACACACACAATGCTGGTGGAACGCAGCAGGCCAGGCAGCATCTCTAGGAAGAGGTACAGTCGACGTTTCGGACCAAGACCCTTCGTCAGGACTAACTGGAAGAGGAGATAGTAACTCTTCTTTCAGTTAGTCCTGACGAAGGGTCTCAGCCCGAAACGTCGACTGTACCTCTTCCTATGGACGCTGCCTGGCCTGCTGCGTTCCACCAGCATTGTGTGCGTGCTTATGAACTAACTCCTTTGTTCTGCTAAGGACACACAAGTTGCTACGAGATATAAAGACAAGCTTTTCCCTTGTACCTCAGAGTTCCACACTCGTGGATTCTCTGTGATATCATGCTAAAATAAAAGATTCACTGCTTGCAGTCTGGTATCGAGCTTCATTTTAAAATTCCCTGACAAAGGGACCCGACACTGTTTGACGTGTTTCCAAATAATAACTTTCCAAATTGAAAAAGGTTCGTCCTTTATTACAAAAGCAGTAAAGACAAACAATCTTGTAACGATAAGAAAACAATGAAACTAAATTAGCGATATAATGGTCTAATATTAGTTTGAATAGCATAACTAGGCCTTCTAATAGCATTCCAACTAGCAATCTAGTTAATGTTCCAATGAAGTCCCAATTAGCGATCAACAAAAAAATGATCATTTCCCTGACTCACTCCCCCAACTAGACTAACCGACTAACTATGAAAACATAATTATTGTGTGCTCATTTGCTTCTTCCGCGCCCCAACCCACGTGACAGATTACATAATAAATGCACCACAAACTACAATACAGACAGAAAATAGGTACATGGTCCTGCATTGTCATTCATCAGTAGAAAAGTGTAATGGAGAATGAAATGATTGTTACTCCGGATCTGATACACCATAAAGAAACACAATAAGATAAAGAAAATAGTAAAAAAAACCCACAATAAATGTAAGTACGTAACATTATCTTGCAGCGTAGACTGACGGTATGTCCATAAAGTGACACTAGGCACAGGAGTGTCTGTACATGAGGTGACTGACAGGAAATGATAAAGTAGTGGTGGTTGGGGGTTGGATGGGTGGGTTAGTGGGTGGAGGTGTTGATCAGTCTTACTGCTTGATGAAAGTCATTGTTTTTGAGTCTGGTGGTCTGGCCCCATGAATTCTACACAGCTTCCTCCCTGTTGGGAGTGGGACAATCAGTCCCTGAACAGGATGGGTGGCATCCTTCATGATATTGCTGGCTTTTTTCTGGCACCTTTCTGAATGTATGTCCTTGATAACAGGGAGGCTGGGGCCAGTGATGCATTGGACAGTTTAACTCTCTGTGGTAGAGCCCTCCTTTCGCAGTATTGCAGCTTCCGTACCACGCAGTGATGCAGCTTCCGTACCACGCAGCGATGCAGCTTCCGTACCACGCAGCGATGCAGCTTGCTAGGACGATCTCAACTTCGCATCTGTAGAAGGTCAATGGTTCAATGCTTCCATTTAATATCAGAGACTGTATCCAGTATACAGCCTGAAATTCTTACTCTTCACAGACAATTTGATATCAGAGACTGTATCCAGTATACAGTCTGAAATTCTTACTCTTCACAGACAATTTGATATCAGAGACTGTATCCAGTATACAGCCTGAAAATTCTTACTCTTCACAGACAATTTAATATCAGAGACTGTATCCAGTATACAGCCTGAAATTCTTACTCTTCACAGACAATTTAATATCAGAGACTGTATCCAGTATACAGCCTGAAATTCTTACTCTTCACAGACAATTTAATATCAGAGACTGTATCCAGTATACAGCCTGAAATTCGTACTCTTCACAGACAATTTAATATCAGAGACTGTATCCAGTATACAGCCTGAAATTCGTACTCTTCACAGACAATTTAATATCAGAGACTGTATCCAGTATACAGCCTGAAATTCGTACTCTTCACAGACAATTTAATATCAGAGACTGTATCCAGTATACAGCCTGAAATTCGTACTCTTCACAGACAATTTAATATCAGAGACTGTATCCAGTATACAGCCTGAAATTCGTACTCTTCACAGACAATTTAATATCAGAGACTGTATCCAGTATACAGCCTGAAATTCGTACTCTTCACAGACAATTTAATATCAGAGACTCTATCCAGTATACAGCCTGAAATTCTTACTCTTCACAGACAATTTAATATCAGAGACTCTATCCAGTATACAGCCTGAAATTCTTACTCTTCACAGACAATTTAATATCAGAGACTGTATCCAGTATACAGCCTGAAATTCTTACTCTTCACAGACAATTTAATATCAGAGACTGTATCCAGTATACAGCCTGAAATTCGTACTCTTCACAGACAATTTAATATCAGAGACTGTATCCAGTATACAGCCTGAAATTCGTACTCTTCACAGACAATTTAATATCAGAGACTGTATCCAGTATACAGCCTGAAATTCGTACTCTTCACAGACAATTTAATATCAGAGACTGTATCCAGTATACAGCCTGAAATTCGTACTCTTCACAGACAATTTAATATCAGAGACTGTATCCAGTATACAGCCTGAAATTCGTACTCTTCACAGACAATTTAATATCAGAGACTGTATCCAGTATACAGCCTGAAATTCGTACTCTTCACAGACAATTTAATATCAGAGACTGTATCCAGTATACAGCCTGAAATTCGTACTCTTCACAGACAATTTAATATCAGAGACTGTATCCAGTATACAGCCTGAAATTCGTACTCTTCACAGACAATTTAATATCAGAGACTGTATCCAGTATACAGCCTGAAATTCTTACTCTTCACAGACAATTTAATATCAGAGAATGTATATATTATACAGCCTGAAATTCTTACTCTTCACAGACAATTTAATATCAGAGAATGTATATATTATACAGCCCAAAATTCTTACTCTTCACAGACAATTTAATATCAGAGACTGTATACTGTATGCCACCTGAAATTCTTATTCTTCACAGACAATTTAATATCAGAGACTGTATATAGTATGCCACCTGAAATTCATCTCTTCACAGACATCCACAAAACAGAAAAACAACAGAGAATGAATGACAGAACCCCAAAGCCCCCTCCCTCCTCCAGTGCACAACAGTAGCAGGAGCACTGACCTCACCCCCTCCTCCTCCCCTCTTGCTCCAGCAAAAGCATCAGACCCCCCCCCACCACCCACCATACGACAACAGCAAAGCCCCCCGAGACCATGATCTCGAGTCCATCAAAAACTACTGTCCATCCAACACTTCAACATCACAGACAGGCTCTCTCTCTCTCACTAACCTCTGTGAAGTCACCTCTCATCTTCCTGCAGGGAGAAAGAGAGATCACTCGTGCAACAGCTCGCTATTTCGATGTTACAATCTGCCGTGCCACTTCCCCGAGTCCCCAGACTCGAGGACCGACAGGCCCTCACTCACCATCAAGAGAGAGGGAGGGAGAGAGTGATCACTCCAGTGCAGGGGCTTTCCAAGAGCTGTGGACCCTGCCTGCTATCTCAATGTTTCAATTTCCCGCAATGCTTCAGTCAACTACATTGGCAAGGAACCGGGTCATCCACGGGGCTGTGCCCCAAAGGCGCACGTCTTCCATCTGCCCCTGGAGAGAGCGAAACGCCAGGCCGCTCAGAAAGTCCCAGAGCCTGAACCATGTTGGAGCTGCAGCTGTAGATCGTGGACTCTGACAGGACCCCAGCCACTCGAAAGCAAAAGAGAGACACAGCAAGAGAAGAATTTAGTCGTCTGGGTCTGTAAAAACTCCTAGAGCCATCTTTAACTCCTCCCATTCCTCCAATACACCACTCGTGAGTATTGATGTGCTAGTTCAGCTCTCTTTAACCTCCTCAGATACTGAAGCCACTGGTGAGACGATAAGAAAACGATTTTTCATTTGTACAGTATACTTCATGAATCTTCAAAATCCTGATGTGAATATTTTCATACAGACTATGGATTTCTTCAAGGTGCCCACTACCTCTGTGTTTAAGCTGGATGGTGAGCTCCAATGTAGTAATGTGATTATCAGGGTGATACTGACCACGTTATCTGTTACAGTTACTAGCTGAGGGTCCAGAGCTTCCCCTCAATATATGAGGATAGGTTGATCGAGCAAGGGCTTTTTTCTTTGGAGTGCAGGAAGATGAGAGGTGACTTCACAGAGGTGTATGTACAAGATGATAAGAGGCATAGATCGGGCAGATAGCCAGAGACTTTTTCCCAGGGTGCCAATACATAGAAACATACATAGAAAATAGGTGCAGGAGTAGGCCATTCGGCCCTTCGAGCCTGCACCGCCATTTGCATCGCCATGACTGATCATCCAACTCAGAACACTGCCCCAGCCTTCCCTCCATACCCCCTGACCCCCGTAGCCACAAGGGCCATATCTAACTCCCTCTTAAATATAGCCAATGAACTGGCCTCAACTGTTTCCTGTGGCAGAGAATTCCACAGATTCACCACTCTCTGTGTGAAGAAGTTTTTCCTAATCTCGGTCCTAAAAGGCTTCCCCTTTATCCTCAAACTGTGGCCCCTCGTTCTGGACTTCCCCAACATCGGGAACAATCGTCCTGCATCTAGTCTGTCCAATCCCTTTAGGATCTTATACGTTTCAATCAGATCCCCCCTCAATCTTCTAAATTCCAACGAGTACAAGCCCAGTTCATCCAGTCTTTCTTCATATGAAAGTCCTGCCATCCCAGGAATCAATCTGGTGAACCTTCTTTGTACTCCCTCTATGGCAAGGATGTCTTTCCTCAGATTAGGGGACCAAAACTGCACACAATACTCCAGGTGTGGTCTCACCAAGGCCTTGTACAACTGCAGTAGTACCTCCCTGCTCCTGTACTCGAATCCTCTCGCTATAAATGCCAGCATACCATTCGCCTTTTTCACCGCCTGCTGTATCTGCATGCCCACTTTCAATGACTGGTGTATAATGACACCCAGGTCTCGTTGCACCTCCCCTTTTCCTAATCGACCACCAATCAGATAATAATCTGTTTTCCTATTTTTGCCACCAAAGTGGATAACTTCACATTTATCCACATTAAATTGCATCTGCCATGAATTTGCCCACTCACCCAACCAATCCAAGTCACCCTGCATCCTCTTAGCATCCTCCTCACAGCTAACACTGCCACCCAGCTTCGTGTCATCCGCAAACTTGGAGATGCTGCATTTAATTCCCTCATCCAAGTCATTAATATATATTGTAAACAACTGAGGTCCCAGCACTGAGCCTTGCGGTACCCCACTAGTCACCGCCTGCCATTCTGAAAAGGTCCCGTTTATTCCCACTCTTTGCTTCCTGTCTGCTAATCAACTCTCCGCCCACACCAATACCTTACCCGCAATACCGTGTGCTTTAAGTTTGCACACTAATCTCCTGTGTGGGACCTTGTCAAAAGCCTTCTGAAAATCCAAATATACCACATCCTCTGGTTCTCCCCTATCCACTCTACTAGTTACATCCTCAAAAAATTCTATGAGATTCATCAGACATGATTTTCCTTTCACAAATCCATGCTGACTTTGTCCGATCATTTCACCGCTTTCCAAATGTGCTGTTATCACATCCTTGATAACTGACTCCAGCAGTTTCCCCACCACCAATGTTAGGCTAACCGGTCTATAATTCCCCGGTTTCTCCCTCCCTCCTTTTTTAAAAAGTGGAGTTACATTAGCCACCCTCCAATCCTCAGGAACTAGTCCAGAATCTAACGAGTTTTGAAAAATTATCACTAATGCAGCCACTATTTCTTGGGCTACTTCCTTAAGCACTCTGGGATGCAGACCATCTGGCCCTGGGGATTTATCTGCCTTCAATCCCTTCAATTTACCTAACACCACTTCCCTACTAACATGTATTTCGCTCAGTTCCTCCATCTCATTGGACCCTCTGTCCCCTACTATTTCTGGAAGATTATTTATGTCCTCCTTAGTGAAGACAGAACCAAAGTAATTATTCAATTGGTCTGCCATGTCCTTGCTCCCCATAATCAATTCACCTGTTTCTGTCTGCAGGGGACCTACATTTGTCTTTACCAGTCTTTTCCTTTTCACATATCTATAATAGCTCATATTATGTTAAGTAACTTCTAAAGATCAAACGATTTCTAACAAAGACAGAGGAATATGAAATGCAGGTCTAACTTCATGTTTACTTTAAGCAAGGTACACACGTATCACATGGTCGCATAATGACGTATGCAGCTAACGTATTTATACATACAGTATAACCCACGATGAACAAGAAGGGTCAGACAACTGATATATATACAAAATTCCTCAAATGTTACAGAAATAATCTCTCACAGCTAATATCAGGGGTGATAATGATAAGGTGATTGGTGGAAAGTGCGGGGGGTATGTCAGAAATAGTTTTTTTTACACAGAGTGGTTGGTGTGAAACACACTGACAGAGTGGTGGTAGAGGGAGATACGTTAGGGACATTTAAGAGACTCTTGAGTAGGCAAGTGGATGATAGAAATCTGAAGGGCTCTGTGGGAGGGAAGGGTTAGATTGATGTGAATGTAGGTTATAAGGTCAGCACCACATCATGGGCTGAATGGCCTGTACTGCACCCTAGTGTTCTATGTTCTGTGTTTTACAGTACAGTGCTAATTTCATCCTTTACACAAACACAAGAGATTCTGCAGAGAGTGGAAAACAAAGGGCTGGAGGAACTCAGCAAGCAAGACAGCATCCATGGAGATGCAAAGGAGTTGACGTTTTGGACCAAGACACTTCATCAGGATTGGAAAGGAAGGAATCACAAGTTGTAGATTTGTCACTAGGAGTGCTACATCATTTATATATTTGGGAAATACTCTCACACTCCCTTCAACGCCCACCTACTGTTTCCCCATCTCCACTGCCTGCTGCACCCATTCACACACTCCTACAAACCAGCGAACAATCTACACTGTCCTTTCCTGTCAGATTCCACTGTCTGTGGCCCCCGTCACATCCACCTATCACCTCTCAGAATCGGTAACTATTCCCACTCTCCCTTCTCCATCAGATCACACTCCCTCACCTGGATCTACCCATCACCCCCAGCTATTGTCACTATTGCCACTCTTTCTCCCTCTTTCAATCACTCCTCCTCTCCTGGACCCTCCCATCACCCCTCAGCCTCTGTCACTATTCCTACTCTCCATTCTCCACGTGTCTATCACTCCTCTTAACCTGGATCCACCCATCACCTCCCAGACTCACCCTCCCTACCCCATCTGTCAATCAATCGCACTCTCCTGGATGCACCCATCACCTCTTAGCCCTTGTCACTATTCCCACACTCACTTCTGCATCCGTATGTCACTTCTCTTCTCCTGTATCCACCCATCAACTTCCAGCCTCTGGCACTATTCCCACTCTCCCTTCTCCATGTCTCTATCACTCCTCCTCACCTGTATCATCCCACCACCTCCCAGCCTCTGTCACTATTCCTCGTCGCCCTTCTCCATCTGAGTATCACTCCTCTTCACCTGGATCCACCCATCACCTCCCAGCCTCTATCTCTATTCCCACTCTCCATTTCCATCTGCCTATCACTCCTCCTCACCATGATCCACCCATCTCCTCCCAGCCTCTGTCAATATTCCCAATCTCCCTTCTCCATGCCTATCACTGGCCCTCACCTGCATCCACCCATCACCTCCTACGTGTTGGCCTACTCCTTCTCTTCACTCCCTTATACGAGCTATCTCCCCTCTACATCTTCAATATTCAAAGTACATTTATTATCACTGTATACAAGCTTGGTGTTCAGCTCCTTACAGGCACCCTCTAAATACAGAAGCACCATAGAACCCATTAAAATAAATAAGACCATCAAACACCTGATGTACAGAGAAAAATATATAATTGTACAAACGATACCAGTAACCAGGTATCACTCAGAATGAAGTTGACAAAAGTAAGGCCACAGCCACCAAGCTAGATACCACTGCAGCCTGTCCTGGAGCCCGTTAGTTACAGGCCACGGCCTCAGTTCAGCGCAGAGACTAGTAAACCTCACAGTACCGCGAGCTGAACTGGCCCATTCCTCGCCTCTGGCCCCGTCACCCTGACCTTTTAAATTTAGCCTGGTGCTTAAATCGTTCAAACCTTTGGTCGTTCCGTGCTCTCAGGGCTGGGCCACATAGTCACGATTCAGCCTGTACCCGACCTTTCCAATTCAACATGCTCTGTGGCCTGGACCCTGCTGCCTCAATTCGGCCTGTATCTGACTTTTCCAATTCAGCCTGGCACTTAAGTCAATGAAACCTCAGGTCTCTGCTCGCTCTTGGGCGCCGCATCACCTCATTTGTTCCACATCAAATCGCCTCCAAGGCCAATGCAGCAATGACCAAACACTGCAACACACATAAAATGCTGGTAGGACACAGCAGGCCAGGCAGCATCTATGAGAAGAGGTATAGTCAACGTTTTGGGCCGAGACCCTTTGCCAGGACAGTCCTGACGAAGGGACTCGGCCCGAAACATCGACTGTACCTCTTCCTACAGACGCTGCCTGGCCTGCTGCGTTCACCAGGATTTTGTGTGTGTTGCTTGAATTTCCAGCATCTGCAGATTTTCTCGTGTTTGCATGACCAGACACTGGCTCATTTCCCGCTCCCATGGATCTTGGCCAGAATTTGAGTGTCTCTTTCCCTCCACAGATACTGCCTGACCTGTTGAGATCCTCTGGTATTTTGCCTGTTTCTACGTGTAATAGTTGCTTTGAATTGTCCGATTTTTCCAAAAGAATATGTGATTCCTAAAGTGCACAGTGATGTGTGATCTGTATCAGCTCCTGCCCTGTCGGTGTGTGTGAGTGACTGGAAAATTGGAGTGTTTACTGGTGTTGTTGCTGCTGTTTGTGTTCGATGCCTCAATATTCCGTTTCATATCAGGGCATACAATATAAACTGAAACTCTTACAGCCAAGAAACCCCAAGAACGAACACACACCAGTCATCATAGAGGGATCAGAAGTGGAGAGAGTGAGCAATTTCAAGTTCCTGGGTTTCAACATCTCTGAAGGGCTTTCCTGAGCCCAACACATTGATGGATGCAGCTACAAAGAAGACAACTACAGTGGCTATATTTCATCAGCAGTTTGAAGAGATTTGGTTTATCACCTAAACCACTCGAAAGCTTCTGTGGATGTACTGTGGAGAACATTTTCACTGGCTGCATCGCCGTTCGGTATGGGGCGGGGAGGTGCACAGCACATCATGGGCACCAGCCTCCCCAGCGTCCAGGACATCTGCAAGGAGCGATGCCTGGAAAAGGTGGTGTCCATCATTGAGGACCCCGCCACCCAGGACAGGCCGTCTTCTCATTGCTACCGTCAGGGAGGAGCCTGAAGACATACACGCAACAATTCAGGAACAGCTGAACCTGATTCTGCTCTGTTAAGGTTAAAGAGCCTCCTCCCCCCACAGCTTCCTACAGAGAATCTGGACTCCTTGTGGGAGGTTTTGGCTTGTTGCAATGGAAGTGGCAAACAGAGATAAACCCTCTGCCATCCTATTTCTAAATGGATATTGAACCCATGAATACCACCTCACTACGTTTTTATTTCTATTTTTGCACTACTTATTTAACGGTCATACATATTTTATTTCTATTTATACTGACTCCAATTCACAGTTTCTATTATTATGTATTGCACTGTACTGCTGCTGCTATGTTCAAACATTTCACAACATATGCAGGTGATATTAAACCTGATTCTGTCTCTGCTCCCATTCAAAGCAGTTATTAAAATACTGCAGTATTCTTTATCGTCATGTGGTGGCGCCACTGTCACACATTGTCTCCATCCCTTGAACGAGGTCAGTGCATCATTGCTCCAATTCTGTTTGTCCGTTTTCATTGCAACCATTCTTCACTTCACAGGCCAAGACCTCCCACGAGGAGTCCAGATTCTCTCCAGGACAGATTGGGGGTGGGGGCGGTGGGGGGGGGGGGCTGCTCTTTAACCTTAACAGCTTCAAGGCAAAGAGTAAGGTGTCAACTACTTCCATCATGGGTCTCCAATATGCAGACAACAACACCATGGTAGCTCACTCTGAGGAGGTTCTGCAGTGCATAATGGATGCTTTAGGCAGAGCATACAGGCTCCTGAGACTTGACGTAAACATCAAGAAAATCCAAGTCCTGCACCAACCTGCTTCCGATCAAGCTCCTGAACCTCCAACCATCCAGGTTGACAACATCCCCCTGGAATCCACTGATCATTTCCCATACCTTGGCAGCCTGCTTTTTTCAAGAGCCAACACTGACCTTGAAATTGATCGCAGAGTAGGCTGTGCGAGTGAGGCTTTTGTCACACTGAGAAAGAAGGTTTTGGAAGATTGGGAAATTGAGAAGACCGACACTAAGCTTCTGGTCTATAAAGCTATAGTCCTCCCCTCGTTGCTATACGGAGTGGAGTCATGGACGACATACAGCAGGCACAGAAGATCACAGGAAACTTATCATCAAAGATGCCTGTGAAAGATTCTGAGAGTTAGCTGAAAGAACAGGCGCTCTAACTCCAGCATCCTGGAGGAAGATAACATTAACTCCGCAGCCGCAATCGTGACTCAACACGAAGTGCGATAGGTCAGCCATGTCATCCGAGTGCCTGACTCCCACCTCCCGAAACAACTCCTGCTCGGCCAACTCTAGAGTGCAAAGCACGCTGCTGGAGGGTGGAGAAAGCAGTTCAAGGACAACATTCTAGACCTACCTGAGGAAGTGCCACATCATCCCGAATGGATGGGAGAAATTAGCACAGACCAGGAAAAGCTGGAGAAGGAATGCCTATGCGGGGACTGCACAGCTCAAAGAATACCTGCAGTGTGCCTCTGAGACTAAGCTGCTTCAGCATAAGGAGAGACAGGGAAAGACCCAACCAGCTACATCCAGCAGCAACTCAATGACCCACACTTGCCAACACTGCAGTGGGACGTGTGGATCACAGATCGGACTCTTCAGTCATCTCAAGGCCCACAAGTGACCAGGTCAACCACCAGGAGAAGAATCATACTTGACTACTAGTGATCGCTGACGATGATGATGGAAGAGGTGGAAGAGCCTATGCAGAAACTCCAAGTCAGAATCAGGTTTATGTCGGGAAGTTTGTTGTCGTGTGGCAGCAGTACAGTGCAGGACATAAAGTTCAAAGAGATGTGTGGGGCAAGATTTTTTTAACGCGGGGAGTGCTGGGTGCCCGCAACGTGCTGCTAGGGTTAGTGGCACAGGCAGACACATTAGGGAGGTTAGATACGCACATGAAATTGCAAAGAGCGGAGGGATAGTGCAGCCAGAATGTATTAGTGTAATTAGGCATCATTATCTTAATGGGTTCAGTACAACATTGTGTGCTGAATGGCCTGTTCCTGTGCTGTACTCTTCTACGTTTTATGTTAGTTTTCAGTATCAGAGAAAGCAGGGAAGGGACAGAGTATGTATCATTTTCACAGATTACTGATACATCAACTCATCCTGCCTCACCTTATTGGGAATATTCATAGAACATAGAACATAGGATAGTACAACACAGTACAGGCCCTTCGGCCCACAATGTTGTGCCGACTCTCAAACCCTGCCTCCCATATAAGCCCCCACCTTAAGTTCCTCCATATACCTGTCTAGTAGTCTCACTGAGAGTCCGAGAGTCATAGAAAAGTACAGCACAGAACGGGCCCTTCAGCCCATCTAGTCTGTGCAGAACCATTTAAACTGCCTACTCCCATCGATTTGCACCAGGCGCATAACCTTCCATGTACCTATCCAAACTCCTCTTAAACGTTGAAATCGAACTTGCATGCACCACTTGTGCTGGCAACTCATTCCACACTCTCACCACCCTTTGAGTGAAGAAGTTTCCCCCCATGTTCCCCTTAAACCTCTCACCTTTCACCTTTAACTCATGGACCACTCTTAGTCTGGCGTCTATCCTTTGACCTGTCTACCAAGAGCCAAAGCATAAAGCCCTGACTCCTGCCAACATAGCTCCCTTGGTCATTGAGGCCGCAAGCCTCCAAACCCTACGACAAGGTTGTGTTCTTCTTGGAGGTGAGCCTGTATAGGTAGTGTTATAAAGCGTTACACTGTGCTACCAAGCCACTATCCAGTAGTTGGGTGGGTAGTTCATTCCTTTCTTGGGGCTCTCCTGCATCAGTTGTAGAAAAATACAGCACGTAAACAGGCCCTTTGGCTCACTGAGTCCCTGCTATAAACCACAGTTCACTCTAGACCAGGGGTACCCAACCTTTTTATGCCATGGACCCATTAACTGAGCAGTCCTTGGAGCCCAGGTGGAGAACCGCTGTTCTATACCATCAGGTATAAGAGCAGAATCAGGCCATTTGGCCCATTGAGTCTGCTCCAATCACATCTATTTTATTTATTTATTGAGATATAGTGCAGAATAGCTCCTGCTGGCTCTTCGAGCTGCACTGCCCAGCAATCCCTGATTTAATCACAGGACAATTTACAGTGACCAATTAACCCACGAACCGGTATGTCTTTGGACTGTGGGAGGAAACCAGGGCACCCAGAGGAAACCCACACTGTCACGGGGAGAACATACAAACTCGTTGCAGGCAGTGGCAGGAATTGAACCCGGGTTTCCTGTACTGTAAAGCGTTGTGCTGACCACTACACTACCGTGTCACCCTTTCATCCCTGTTCTCCTTGTATTTCTTAATCTCCCTGACCAATCATGAAACATCAACCTCTGCCCTAAATCACACAATGACTTGGCCCCCACAGCTGTCCATGGCAATGCTTTCCCCCTCTGACTGAAGAAATTCCTCCCCATTTCTGCTGTAAAGGAATGTCCCTGAATTGTGAGCCTGCGCCTATGGGTCCCAGACTCTCCCTCGAAAGGAAACGTTCTCTCCACGTCTGCAACCATCCCGCACAAATCCCATTTCATTCTCCCCAAGTTCCTGTTGACTCTCCCTGCACCTCCCCGCCCCAGATTCTATCACTCACTCATGCACTGGGGGCAACTTGTAACGGGGCTTGTCACAGTCAAGGGATCTTGGGATAGGAGCGTGATGGAGGCAGTTTGTAGGGTTAGGTTCGAGTGGAGGTAGGTGGGACGATGCAGAAGACCAGGTCGGCATGGACGAGATGGAATGAAGGGCCTGCATCAGTGTTGTATATCAGAATCAAGTTTTATATCACAGGCAGCAGCACATTGCAATACATAATAATAAAAAATGTGAATTACGGTAAGATATATATATATAATAGTTAGATTATATAAGTAGTACACAAAGCACTGAGGCAGTGTTCACGGGTTCAATGTCCATTCAGAAATCCGGTGGCAGAGGGGAAGAAGCTGTTCCTGCATTGTTGAGTGTGTGTCTTCAGGCTCCTGTACCTCCTCCCTGATGGTAACAGTGAGAACAAGGCTTGGCCTGGGTGATTGGCGGGGGGGGTCGTTCATGATGGATGCCACCCTGGAGATGTCCTGGATACTGGGGAGTCCAGTGCCCATGATGGAGCTGACTAAGCTTACAACTCTCTGCAGCTTCCTTCGATGCTGTGCAGTACACAGCCCCCACTTCCCAACTCCCCCTCCAGACCAGATGATGATGATGATGCAGCCAGTCAGAATGGTCTCCACAGTACATCTGTAGAAATTTGCGAGTGTTTTTGGTGAGGTGCCAAATCTCCTCAAACTTCTGATGAAGTATAGCCGCTGTTGTGCCTTCTGTGACGGGGTCCTGAATTACCCCTATTAACTGTGCTTTTGAAAAGAGAGAGAGAGAGTTATTTAACACTAACAACTTGTTTTGAAAAGAGAGAGAGAGAGAAATGAAGACTGCTCCCAGGTTGTTATACTTTCCTCAAGGACATTGCCTGCTTGCATTTCTTACACAGAGAGAGGGAGGAGGAGTTATTTGAATGACAGCTGGTATCCAGTACGGTGAGATAAATGGGAGGTCAGATGATATAGACCGCAGGCACATGTTTTGGACACTGAATGAGTATTGTTGTGCCCGCAGGAAAAGTGGGTTTTTGGAGGATCGATCAGGCGGATCAATCAGTCACTCTTGCAGTGGAAAGGAAAGGGGTTGACTGGTGGGGATTTGTCCATGTGCCCACCCTCGCCTGGGTGACAGCTCCACCACAGAAAACTGGTCCCCTTTGTTGTGGTCACAGTCGGTGACTTTTAAAGGATTTCGGAGGACAACGAGAAGATCGACCGTGTCAGCTCATACCACGAACTGAACTGAACTTTATTCATCATCGTAAGACTGTATCTTTTTACCCCTAGACTTAAAGAAGCTTGACTTTCATATATTTCCACACTTACTGCTTTACTTACTTACATATATAATCATTGCTAACCTGTTTGATTTATCTACATTTAACTTACCGTATTGCGTAGTTACTAATAAATACCATTAGTTAATAGCAAAGCTGGACTCCAAAGTGTTTTCTATTTCTGCTGGTTCTTTATTCCCGGCGTGGGGTACGTGACACTTCTTTGTAGTAGCATTGATATGTTGGGACAAGGTGAGATCTTCAGAGGCGTTCACACCCAGGAACTTGAAATTGCTCATTCTTGCCCTTTCTGAAGTCCACAATCAGTTCTTTGGTCTTACTGATGTTGAGTGCAAGGTTGTTGCTGTAACAGCAATCAACCAGCTGATTTATCTTGCTCCTGTATAATAATTACTCTTTAATTAATCGCTATTGATGTCTGTGGGATCTTGCTGTACACAGATTGGTTTGACAGATTTGCTCCCTAACTCTTGGACCTGAAGTGTTAACTGTTTTCCTCTTCACTAAGGTGCTGCCTGACCTGCTGAGAGTTTCCAACATTTCCCTGCTTCTCTTTAAGATTCCAGTCATCTGCGGCAATTTGATTTTCAAGTTGTTTTCTTCTGGTTTTAAACACAAGAGATTCTGCAGATGTTGGAGATCCAGAGTCACTCACACAAAATGCTGGGGGAACTCAAAGTTCAAAGTACCTTTATTATTGGAGTATACAATCTCGGGATTTGTCTTCCTGCAGACAGCCACAGAACAAAGAAACACAATAGGACTCATTTTAAAAACACACACAAAGACCAGCAAATACCCAATGTGCAAAAACAAAACAAGTCATGCAAGCAATAAAGAAAAGTAAACAAGTAACACACAGTACACAAACCGCAGAGTCCCTGAAAGTGGGGCCACAGCCACGGAGACAGATCAGACCAGGAGGCCGATGGCTGCAGGAGGACCAGGAGGCCGATGGCTACAGGAGAACCAGGAGGCCAATGGCTGCAGGTCAGATCAGGAGGCCGAAGGCTGCAGATCAGACCAGGAGGCCGATGGCTGCAGATCAGACCAGGAGGCCAATGGCTGCAGGACCAGGAGGCCAATGGCTGCAGGAGGACCAGGAGGCCGATGGCTGCAGGTCAGATCAGGAGGCCGATGGCTGCAGATCAGACCAGGAGGCCGATGGCTGCAGGTCAGACCAGGAGGCCGATGGCTGCAGGCCACAGCCGCAGAGCCAGTCTGGTGCTGCAGGTGGACCAGATCAGTCCTGATGTGAATAAACCTCAAAGAAAAGTGAGCTGAAACTGACTTGTGCTGCGCCCTCAGCCCCGATACCCAACACTTTCAATTACTGTACTTAAATCAGCCAAATTTCAGTTTGTTTTTTTCCCCTCGGGCTCGAGAACTACAGTTCAATCCAACCCCAGCTCCACTCCAGCAACTGGCACCATGCCACACCTGCACCTTCGAGAGTCCAGTCCACCGAATCGCCCAGGACTCCGCCAAAAAGGCCGGGCTCCCAAAGAGAAGCCACCGGCTGCAGATTGCAGTGACTGCAGTCCAGGAAAAGGGTCATCAGTAGAATAGCTAGGAGTTTTGTTTGCTGCCTGTAAAGCATCGCTGTGTCTCGCCAGTGCCACCATGGTAGCATAGCAGCTAGCCTGACGCAGTTGCAGCTCAGAGTGTCCAGAATTCAGAGTTCAACTTGGGTGCTGTTCTGTAAGGAGCCAGTTGCTTCCGGATGAAAGTGTCTGAGTGTGACGGTCTCTTTCTGCCTCTCTCTCACTGCTCCCAGAGGAAAGTCCTTGTGTTCCAATGGCCTCTCTGTCTCCCACACCTCCCACCCCCGGTCTGAGTGTGATGGTCTCTTTCTGCCTCTCTCTCACTGCTCCCAGAGGAAAGTCCTTGTGTTCCAATGGTCTCTCTGTCTCCCCCCACCGCTGCCCGCCCCCCCCCCCCCCCCGGTCTGAGTGTGACGGTCTCTTTCTGCCTCTCTCTCACTGCTCCCAGAGGAAAGTCCTTGTGTTCCAATGGTCTCTCTGTCTCCCCCCACCGCCGCCCCCCCCGGTCTGAGTGTGACGGTGTCTTTCTGCCTCTCTCTCACTGCTCCCAGAGGAAAGTCCTTGTGTTCCAATGGTCTCTCTGTCTCCCCCCACCGCCGCCCCCCCCCACCCAGTCTGAGTGTGACGGTGTCTTTCTGCCTCTCTCTCACTGCTCCCAGAGGAAAGTCCTTGTGATCCAATGGTCTCTCTGCTCCCCCCACCGCCGCCCCCCCCGGTCTGAGTGTGACGGTGTCTTTCTGCCTCTCTCTCACTGCTCCCAGAGGAAAGTCCTTGTGTTCCAATGGTCTCTCTGTCTCCCCCCACCGCCGCCCCCCCCCGTCTGAGTGTGACGGTATCTTTCTGCCTCTCTCTCACTGCTCCCAGAGGAAAGTCCTTGTGTTCCAATGGCCTCTCTGTCTCCCACACCCCCCACCCCCGGTCTGAGTGTGACGGTCTCTTTCTGCCTCTCTCTCACTGCTCCCAGAGGAAAGTCCTTGTGTTCCAATGGTCTCTCTGTCTCCCCCCACCGCCGCCCCCCCCCGGTCTGAGTGTGACGGTCTCTTTCTGCCTCTCTCTCACTGCTCCCAGAGGAAAGTCCTTGTGATCCAATGGTCTCTCTGCTCCCCCCACCGCCGCCCCCCCCGGTCTGAGTGTGACGGTGTCTTTCTGCCTCTCTCTCACTGCTCCCAGAGGAAAGTCCTTGTGTTCCAATGGTCTCTCTGTCTCCCCCCACCGCTGCCCGCCCCCCCTCCCGGTCTGAGTGTGACGGTGTCTTTCTGCCTCTCTCTCACTGCTCCCAGAGGAAAGTCCTGTGTTCCAATGGTCTCTCTGTCTCCCCCCACCCGCCGCCCCCCCCCACCCAGTCTGAGTGTGACGGTGTCTTTCTGCCTCTCTCTCACTGCTCCCAGAGGAAAGTCCTTGTGTTCCAATGGCCTCTCTGTCTCCCACACGCCCCACCCCCGGTCTGAGTGTGATGGTCTCTTTCTGCCTCTCTCTCACTGCTCCCAGAGGAAAGTCCTTGTGTTCCAATGGTCTCTCTGTCTCCCCCCACCGCCGCCCCCCCCCCCCGGTCTGAGTGTGACGGTCTCTTTCTGCCTCTCTCTCACTGCTCCCAGAGGAAAGTCCTTGTGATCCAATGGTCTCTCTGCTCCCCCCACCGCCGCCACCCCCGGTCTGAGTGTGACGGTCTCTTTCTGCCTCTCTCTCACTGCTCCCAGAGGAAAGTCCTTGTGTTCCAATGGTCTCTCTGTCTCCCCCCACTGCCACCCCAGATGCTTTTGGAGGATGGTGCCGGAGGACCCAGCCCTGGGTCTGGTTTAATCGATGCAGTTTGTGGACTGGATTCTGTAGTTCACGTTAGGATGAGTTTCCGGTTTGTGGTCACTCTCTTTTTGTTGTTACTCTGTGTGATTTTGAATGGGGGCAGCCTGCAGATAACGAATGACACAGCACCAGACTGGACTGAACTGAGCTGAACTTAGTATGCCTGGACTCTCTCGATGAGTTTGTGATTCTGTGTTTTGTTACCTGTTTTTCACTGTTTTTTTTCAGTTTGCGCGTCTTGTTTTTTTGTGCGTATGTGGGAGGGGGTTTACGGCTGCCATGCTTTTCTGTGTTTCACGGCTGTCTGTGGGAAGATGAAGCTTAGGGTCGTGTCCCTTCATACAGACTTTGATCAATCCTTTCAAATTCTGAACCTCCTCCCTGTGGAATGTGTGTGTCTTCTCCGGGTGCTCCTGCTTCCTCCCACATTTGGGTAGATTAATTTGGTCATTGTAAATAATTCTGAGATTAGGCTAGGCTTAACTGGGTTTGTCGGTGATGGCTGGGGTGGTGTGGC
This sequence comes from Mobula birostris, assembly GCF_030028105.1. Lineage (NCBI taxonomy): Eukaryota > Metazoa > Chordata > Chondrichthyes > Myliobatiformes > Myliobatidae > Mobula > Mobula birostris. Next base: position 114,238,621 of record NC_092381.1, on the reverse strand, counting down.
TTGAAGTGCCAGAGGGCCAACTCTGCGCTGTATCGCTAAATAAAATAAACAGAGCTCAGGCAACTTCGATGGTGGGAAATTAACAGTCAGCGATTCTGGCCAAGACCCTTCGTCATGAGTCCTGATGGCCTGTAACGTCCACTGTTTATTCCTCTCTGAGGTGAGGTCCTCTTTTTACAAGCAATTGCAACACTGTACCAGCAGAGGGAGCAATGAGCTCACTTTAAACAATAAACACGAGTGATTTCAGATGGTGGATTCGGAAAATCTGACTCTGAAAGAAGAAATAACTGGCTGGAGGAGCTCAGCAGGTCAAACGGCATCTGTGGGGGAAGGAATTATCAGGAAGGTCCTTATACAGGGTTCAACGATTCCCTTTCTCCCAGAAATTATGCGGATTGATTGGCTGCTTCAGAGGCTGGTGTACAATACAACCAAGAAGGACACTACTTTAACTGGGACACTGCAGACTAGGCAAACACCAGAATATTTAGAAGCGTGGTTCTCTTCTGATAACTCTGTAAACAAACATATTGAAATAAACACCATTATCGAACCCCTGAGACCCAAAGAAATGCGAGCTAACTGGATGATTGAACAATCAGAACCGGGGAAAGTGAACGGAGGTGGGAGGGAGGGGGCATATAAACTCAAATGCTCCCAGAGAGAAACACCAACAACTGTGCACTGAGGACATCATCTCAACTGGTGATGAAACGTCCGCAAGCTAATTGCCAAGCTCGGTGGCCAGTGAAACATCCAACGTAAGCGAATGTCAGGGTTGAATACTGCATGTATACTTTGATAATAAATGTGCTTTGAGTCGTTGAACAATTCAAATGTACAGGAAGCTGCAGATCGTAGTGGACTGAGCCCAGTACCTCCCTCCCCACTCAGTGGTATCTTAAGGAGGAGCTGCCTCCATCATATCTTCTTGCAGCTCTGGAGGTAGAGGCCCAAAAGTTGAGGTTGTAAGTCTGGGCCAGAGATGGGAGGTTGGAGACCGGATGTTTATGAGTTTGAAAGTCCAAGGCCAAGGGCTAGAGGCCCTGAGGCAGCCTGTCTGTGTGTGTCACGGGAGACAGACAAGTGGGTCACTGTCAGGAGGGGAAAAGGGAAGAGTCAAGTACCAGAGAGTACCCCTGTGGCTGTTCCTCTTAACAATAAGTACTCCTGTTTGAGTACTGTTGGGGGGGGGGGACAGCCTACCTGAGGGAAGCAACAGTGGCCGTGCCTCTGGCACAGAGTCTGGCCCTGTGGCTCAGAAGGGTAGGAAAAGGAAGAGGATGGCAGCAGTGATAGGGGACTCTATAGTTAGGGGGTCAGACAGGCGATTCTGTGGACGCAGGAATTTAACTCGGATGGTAGTTTGCCTCCCAGGTGCCAGGGTCTGGAATGTCTCAGATTGCGTCCAAGATATCCTGCAGTGGGAGGGAGAACAGCCAGAGGTCATGGTACATATTGATACCAACGACATAGGCAGGAAAAGGGAAGGAGGTCCTGAAAACAGACCACAGGGAGTTAGGAAAGAAGCTGAGAACCAGAACCACAAGGGTAAAAATCCCGGGATTACTGCCTGTGCCACGCGACAGTGAGAGTAGGAATAGAGTGAGGTGGAGGATAAACGTGTGGCTGAGGGATTGGAGCAGGGGGCAGGGATTCAGATTTCTGGTTCATTGGGACCTCTTTTGATGGGTTGCACTTGAATCCCAGGGAGACCAAGATCCTGGCGGGAAGGTTTGCTAAGGCTACTGGGGAGAGTTTAAACTAGAATTGTTGGGGGGTGGGAACCGAACTGAAGAGATGGAGGAAGAGGCGGTTGGCTCACAAATAGAGAAAGCTTGGTGACAGTGTGAGAGGGAGAATAGGCAGGTGATAGAGAAGGGTCACGCTCAGACTGAAGGTTTGAGATGTGTCTATTTTAATGCAAGGAATGTTAAAGCGGATGAGCTTAGAGTGTGGATCAGTATTTGGAGATATGATGTGGTGGCCATTACAGAGACTTGGATGGCTCAGAGGCAGGGATGGTTATTTCAAGTGCCAGGTTTTAGATGTTTCAGAAAGGACAGGGAGGGAGGCAAAAGAGATGGGGGTGTGGCACTGTTGATCAGAGACAGTGTCAGGGCTGCAGAAAAGGTGGACGTCATGGAGGGATTGTCTACAGAGTCTCTGTGGGTGGAGATTAGGAACAGGAAGGGGTCAATAACTTTACTGGGTGTTTTTTCATAGACCACCCGATAGTAACAGGGATATCGAGGAGCAGATAGGGAAACAGATCCTGGAAAGGAGTAATAATAACAGGGATGTTGCGGTGGGAGATTTTAATTTCCCAAATATGGATTGGCATCTCCCTAGAGCAAGGGTTTTAGGATGGGGTGGAGTTTGTTAGGTGTGTTCAGGAAGGTTTCTTGACACAATATGTAGATAAGCCTACAAGAGGAGAGGCTGTACTTGATCTGGTATTGGGAAATGAACCTGGTCAGGTGTCAGATCTCTCAGTGGGGAGAGCATTTTGGAGATAGTGATCACATTTCTATCTCCTTTACGATAGCATTGGAGAGAGAAAGGAACAGGCAAGTTAGAAAAGTGTTTAATTGCAGTAAGGGGAATTATGAGGCTATCAGGCAGGAAATTGAAGGCTTAAATTGGAAACAGATGCTCTCAGGGAAAAGTACAGAAGAAATGTGGCAAATATTCAGAGGATATTTGTGTGGAGTTCTGCATAGGTATGTTCCAATGAGACAGGGAAGTTATGGTAGGGTACAGGAACCGTGGTGTACAAAGGCTGTGATAAATCTAGTCAAGAAGAAAAGAAAAGCTTACAAAAGGTTCAGAGAGCTAGGTAATGTTAGAGATCTAGAAGATTATAAGGCTAACAGGAAGGAGCTTAAGAAGGAAATTAGGAGAGCCAGAAGGGGCCATGAGAAGGCCTTGGTGGGCAGGATTAAGGAAAACCCCAAGGCATTCTACAAGTATGTGAAGGGCAAGAGGATAAGACATGAGAGAATAGGACCAATCAAGTGTGAAGGTGGAAAAGTGTGTATGGAACCAGAGGAGATAGCAGAGATACTTAATGAATACTTTGCTTCAGTATTCACTATGGAAAAGGATCTTGGTGATTGTAGTCATGACTTGCAGCAGACTGAAAAGCTTGAGCATATAGACATTAGGAAAGAGGATGTGCTGGAGCTTTTGGAAAGCATCAAGTTGGATAAATCACCGGGACCAGATGGGATGTACCCCAGGCTACTGTGGGAGGTGAAGGAGGAGATTGCTGAGCCTCTGTCGATGATCTTTGCATCATAAATGGGGAAGGGAGAGGTTCTGGAGGATTGGAGGGAGTAGAGATAGCCCAGGAAATTATAGACTAGTGAGTCTTACCTCAATGGTTGGTAAGTTGATGGAGAAGATCCTGAGAGGCAGGATTTATGAACATTTGGAGAGGCATAATATGATTAGGAATAGTCAGCATGGCTTTGTCAAAGGAAGATCGTGCCTTACTAGCCTGATTGAATTTCTTGAGGATGTGACTAAACACGTTGATGAAGGTAGAGCAGTAGATGTAGTGTATATGGATTTCAGCAAGGCATTTGATAAGTTATTCCATGCAAGGCTTATTGAGAAAGTAAGGTGGTATGGGATCCAAGGGGACATTACTTTGTGGATCCAGAACTGGCTTGCCCACAGAAGGCAAAGAGTAGTTGTAGATGGGTCATATTCTGCATGGAGGTCGGTGACCAGTGGTGTGCCTCAGGGATCTGTTCTGGGACCCTTACTCTTCGTGATTTTTATAAGTGACCTGGATGAGGAAGTGGAGGGATGGGTTAGTAAGTTTGCTGATGACACAAAGGTTGGAGGTGTTGTGGATAGTGTGGAGGGCTGTCAGAGGTTACAGCAGGACATTGATAGGATGCAAAACTGGGCTGAGAAGTGGTAGATGGAGTTCAACCCAGATAAGTGTGAACTGGTTCATTTCGGTAGGTCAAATATGATGGCAGAATATAGTATTAATTTAGATTAGATTTAGATTATGAGGACACTCAGTCCTCGTTTATTGTCATTTAGAAATGCATGCATTAAAAAATGGTACAATGTTCCTCCAGTATGATATCACAGAAACACAGGACAGACCAAGACTAAAACTGACAAAAACCACATAATTATAACATACAGTTACAACCGTCCAAAGCAATACTGTAATTTGATAAGAGCAGACCATGGGCACGGTAAAAAAAAGTCTCAAGGTCCCGATAGCCCCAACATCTCACGCAGATGGTAGAAGGGAGAAACCCTCTCTGCCATGAACCTCCAGTGCTGCAAGCTTGCCGATGCATTGGAAGCACTCGACCGCAGTCTGACTCTGAGTCTGTCCTAAAACTTCGAGCCTCCGACCAGCCCTCTGACACCGAGCACCGAGCACCATCTCTGCCGAGCGCCTTGACCCCGGCCCTGGCCACGAATCAACTGACAAAGCCGAGGATTCAGGGCCTTCCCCTCCAGAGATTTCGGATCATACGGTAGCGGCGGCAGCGAAGCAGGAATTTCAGAAGTTTCACCAGATGTTCCTCCGTGCTCTCACGTCTGCCTCCATCAAATCAGAATTGTGCACGGCACCCTACTTAACAGATTATAGATATTCATCACTGGAGAGGCCGCGCACGCTGCATCGCGCCGCCATCTTCTCCTCCTCCCGAGACTGTTGGCAGTGTGGAGGATCAGAGAGATCTTGGGGTCCGAGTCCATAGGACACTCAAAGCAGCTGTGCAGTTTGACTCTGTGGTTAAGAAGGCATACGGTGCATTGGCCTTCATCAATCGTGGAATTGAATTTAGGAGCTGAGAGGTAATGTTGCAGCTATATAAGACCCTGGTCAGACCCCACTTGGAGTACTGTGCTCAGTTCTGGTCACCTCACTACAGGAAGGACGTGGAAACCATAGAAAGGGTGCAGAGGAGATTTACAAGGATGTTGCCTGGATTGGGGAGCATGCCTTATGAGAATAGGTTGAGTGAACTCGGCCTTTTCTCCTTGGAGCGACAGAGAATGAGAGGCGACCTGATAGAGGTGTATAAGATGATGAGAGGCATTGATCGTGTGATAGTCAGAGGCTTTTTCCCAGGACTGAAATGGTTGCCACAAGAGGACACAGGTTTAAGGTGCTGGGGAGTATGTACAGAGGAGATGTCAGGGGTAAGTTTTTACACAGAGAGTGGTGAGTGCGTGGAATGGACTGCCGGCGGTGGTGGTGGAGGCGGAAACGATAGGGTCTTTTAAGAGACATTTAGATAGGTACATGGAGCTTAGAAAAATAGAGGGCTATGGGTAAGCCCAGTAATTTCTAAGGTAAGGACATGTTCGGCACAGCTTTGTGGGCCAAAGGGCCTGTATTGTGCTGTAGGTTTTCTATGTTTCTATGTGTGTGAGGGGTGGATAAGGAGGTTCTGTTTATCTATCTATCTTTATTTATTTATCATTTAGTGAGATACAGTGTAGAATGGGCCCTTCTGGCCGTTCAAGTCTTGCCACCCAGCAATTGCCCTATTTAATCATAGCCAAGTCACAGGATGATTAGGTACAGAGGAGACGTCAGGGGTAAGTTTTTTACTCAGAGAGTGGTGAGTGCGTGGAATGGGCTGCCGATGACGGTGGTGGAGGCAGATACGATAGGGTCTTTTAAGAGACACCTGGACAGGTATATGAAGATCAGTAAAATAGACGGCTATGGGTAACCCTAGATAATTTCTCAGGTAAGGACATGTTCAGCACAGCACTGTGGGCCGAAGGGCCTGTATTGTGCTGTAGGTTTTCTGTGTTTCTGTTTCTGTGATCTACAATGATCAATTAACCTACCTACTGTAGGCAGTTTAATTGATCATTGTAGATCGTCTTTGGACTGTGGGAGGAAACCCACGCGATCACAGGGAGAACGTACAAAGTCCTTACAGGCAGTAGTGGGAATTGAACCCTGGTTGCCTGCGCTGTAAAGTGTTGTGCTGACCACTACGCCTTTTGCTGGTGTTATCGTGTTCTGTTCTGTTGTGTTGAAGTTGTTAATGCTTGTATTGTTGTGTGTCGAATGTTGTGGGTATGCTACATTGGTACCTGAAAGTGTGGCTGCCCCCACCGCATCCTTGGTTGTGTAGATTGTTAAAGTAAACAATTTATTTCATTATATATTTTGACGTACGCATGATAAATAACTAACTCCGAGTCCAAATCTAAATTCCTTTGGACTGGAGGTACAGCAACGTGAAGCCCCACACCATCAGGTTCAAGACCAGCTCCTTCTCTCCAGCCATTCAGTTCATGAACCAACCTGCACAACCCTAATCTCTGCACTTTACTAACACTATAATCACTTAGCACTCAAATGAACTTTCTTTTCTTTTCCTAATTGTGTTCTTCCTTGGAAAAACTGTCTACAATTTATGTTTCATTTTTGTTTTCCTTGTGACCGTGGCTTATCTGATGCTACGCACCGATGATACTGCTGCAATTAAGCTTTTCATTGCGCCTGACCGTAGACGTGCCTGTGCTTATTATGATAAACTCGACCTTGGCTTTGACTTTGCTTGTCCTGCTCAGTTCTTCCAGCAGATTGTTTGTTACTGTACATGACATGCTGCCTGTGGTCCCTGCTTACTTATTGCCAGTAAAGACACAGTTATCTACACTGGGGATCCTCAGCAAGTGTTTGATTGTGAGCTGGTGTTTTCGCCACGTAGAAAGGAAATGCTTTTATAAATAAACCTGTGGTCAGTTCACTTGTCTGGACTGGTTTCTCTTAACTGTGAGGGGATCACAGAGTCTTTCTCAGTAAATTTTTAAAGTTTAAAGATTAGCTTCTAGTTGTCACGTGTAAGTTATGGGTGTTGGGGTGGAGATACATCTCTACCAAAGGAGGTGTAAGCCACTCCTTCTCTCCACTAACCTGCAGGTCACCCTCGGGCAAGGTGTAGCACCTGTTTAGGGCCCTCCCCCCACCTACCCCGATCAGGGTCACGTGAAGCCATGGGAGCAGATGGTGGATGGTCGTATGAGCAGCTGGTACATATGACAAGTCCTGGTTATGTGACCATGGACGCCAGGCAGACAACCTCTGAAGAGTATTGATAATGGCTGGAGTCACTCTCTTGTAAAGACACTGCCCAGAAGAAGGCAATGGCAAACCACTTCTGTAGAAAGATTTGCCAAGAACAATCATGGTCATGGAAAGACCATGATCACCCATGTCATACAACACCGCACATAATGATGTGCGAAACAGTAAAACATACAGTGAAATGTGTTGTTTGTGTCAGCGATCAACACTGTCGTAGGATGTGCTAACCTATGGGCAAAGGGAGTCAACAAGCCAGGTAGGAGTCAAACCTACAACCTTCTGATCCGTAATAAGACATGTTACACTGACAATGAAGATTTTGCTTCCTGAATACTTTTGTGTGTAACTTATAAAATCACCATGAGATTTCACTATCACACACCATTGTTTGAAATCACCTATGTTTGTTATTTCAATTCATAATTCAAGTCAGAATAACTGATGCCAAGATTAAGGGGGCATTTTTGTTGATCCACAAATCAAACAGGTCATCAATGACAGGCAATTTGAAGAACTTCTAGTGGGACCGGAGAAAATCACATGGAAGGCATTCAAGGATGTTGTTGAACATTTTCTTGGCAACTACAGACATCAAACTACATGCAGCTGGTTGACAACATGCTTCAAGCACACAAAACCACGAAGTGCAACATGTCACTAAAGATTCATTTTCTGCATTCCCATTTAGACTCCTTCCCTGCAAATCTTGGCGCTGACAGTGACGAGCATGGTGAAAGGTTTCACCAGGACATTGCGGTCATGGAGAAACGGTATCAGGGCAACTGGAATCCATCAATGCTGGCTGATTATTGTTGGACGCTTGAACAAGAAGCCTCAGACACTGAGTACAAATGAAAATCATCAACAAAACATTGTTAGCTTAGTTGACTATTGCAAAGCGTCAGCACTGTTATGCAATTAAACACATTATATTCAATAAAAGTTAATTTCTTGTTTCTCCAAAATTCCTATGTGATACAAGTAGTCTGAAATTATATTTGTGTTCAGCTTCAAGCAGTCTATCATAAACAAAAAATAATTGCAAGGAACCAACATTAGTGTCCCTCACCAGGGAAACCCCCCCTCAATCCGGCCATCCTAATTGGGTGGCACGCAATCCTCCAATCTCTTATCTTCAACAGTAACCCAAACAAGCAGCTTGCAGAGAACAGCACAAACGATCACACACAGAACAGCATGACAGTAAAAAGATGAACCAGGACATTACACTTATAACTCAAGTCCTCCAGACCCAGCAACATCCTTGTAAATTTACTCTACACTTTCAATCTTATTTACATTTTTCCTGTAGCTAGGTGACCAAAACTCCACACAATACTCCAGATTAGATCTCACCAACGTCTTATACAACATCAGCATAACATCCCATCTCCTGTACTCAGTGCTTTGATTTATGAAGGCCAACGTGCCAAAAGCTTTTTTTACAACCCTATCTACCTGTGATGCCACTTTCAAGGAACTATAGATCTGTAATCCCAGATCCCTTTGTTCTACCACACTCCTCAGTGCTACCACTTTCCATGTAAGTCCTACCCTCATTTGGTCCCGCCAAAGTGCAACACCTCAAACACTTGTCTGCATTAAACTCCAACTGCCAATTTTGCATCTGGTCCAGATCCAGATGCAAGCTCTGACCGTCTTCCTCACTGTCCACAGGTTTGCTGACTCAGTTTACAAATGTTTATCAAAAGTCAGGGGGTTATGTTCCAACTTTATAAAACTCTGGTTTGGTCACATCTGGAGTATCGCAAACAGTTCTGGTCACCCCACTATAGGAAGGATGTTGAGGCTTTACAGAGGGTGCAGAAGAGGTTTACCAGGATGATACCTGGTTTCGAGGGCATGTGCTATCACGAGAGGCTGGACAAACTTGGGTTGTTTCTCTGGAGTGTCGGAGGCTGAGGGGAGATCTGATAGAGGTTTACAAGATTATGAGAGGCAGATCGAGTGGACAGAGAATATCTGTTTCCCAGGGTAGAAATGTCTAATACCAGAGGGCATGCATTGAAGATGGGGGTGGGGTAGGTTGAAGGGGGATGTGGGGGGTAAGTTTTTTACTCAGAGAGTGGTGGATGTCTGGAATGTGCTGCCTGGTCTGGTGGTAGAGGCAAATACATTAGAGGTTTTTAAGAGACGTTTGGATAGGCACGTGGATGTGAGGAAGATGGAGGGATGTGGACATGGTGTAGGGAGGAAGAATTCGTGTTTGGGTGTTTTTGATTTGCTTTTTAGCTGGTTCAGCACAACACTGTGGGCCGAATGGCCTGTTCCTGAGCTGTACTCTTCTATGTTTGCAAACTACAGTTTCCGTGGCAAAATTCTTGATTGTCAGTTCTCCACCTTCATTTACTTGGACATATTTTATTATTTACTACTTAACTTAAACTGCTGCAGTTTCTTATCCAAATGCTTACCTCCTGTTAAATGTAAACAGACACCATCAAAACACTCCCTGGATAGCAGCAGCCTCCCTGCGGGGTGTCCCAAGTGACTCAGCTGATAATGAGAAGAATTTAAAACAATTAACTTTGAGGGAATGTCCTGGGTTGCATTCTGCATGCTGGCCTGAGTCACCATTTGTGAAATGGGAAACTGATTGTGCTTTGCATTTTTGCACGCTGAGTCCCTGGGGGTTGTACACAGGAATAGGAACGTACACGTAAACCGGCCGTGCCTGGGCATGACCAGAGGCCAGGAGGAAGACAATTCTAACAGGGTCTGGGCTGACCAACCCCACCATTGCTGGAGAGTGTGGAGGTTACAGACTCATACAGCACAGAAACTGGCCCTTCGGCCCAAATGGTCCATGCTGACTTACATTCAGAGTCAGGTTTAATATCACTGAACTGACACACAAAATGCTGGGGGAACTCAGCATCGATGGAGAGAAATACACAGTTGACTGGATCAGATTTGGGCCGAGACCCTTCATCATCATCATCTGTTAGTCTTATTTGCTCACATTTGGTCCATATCCCTCTCAAGTTGAGCCATGGACCAAAACCATAAAGCAAGGAGTCAATGGGCCCCAGGTTGGGCACCCCTGCTCCAAACCTTCCCGATCCATATGTCTGCCTCAGCCAGCTCATTCCAAATACACACCACTCTCTGGGTGAACAAATCTCTCCCTAATCACCTTTAAACCTGTGAGCTCCAGTTCTTGATTCCAGGCCTGAGGTAAAGACTGTGTGCTTTCACCCTTAGTGGTTTTATACACCTTCAGAGATGCACACCTCTGAATCCTATGCTCCAAGGAAAACGGTCCCAACCTGCTCAAGAAAACCCTCTCCAGAACACAGCTGGGTTTTTAATTTTGTTAAAGCTGGTGGTGGTAATGGGGATAAGCTCCCACTACCTACTAAATGCTCCCAATGACATGCACCTCAAATAGCCTCTGACAACCAGCTCCTGGCCTTCACATGAGCCCGACGGAACCATTTCTACTGACGAGGGGGGTTACTGGCACTTTAAAATCGGTCACTTCGGGCAACTGGGGCTCATCAGTCATGGTTGCCAGCTCAACTGGGAAAAGGAAAACCGACTGGCAACTCCTGCGACACCGCTGGTGCCAAACTGTACCGGTCTCTACTCTTCCTTTGGGTTCACCAGCTGTGTGGAGAAGGGGAGTTTGCTACGTGGGCAACAGCTTGCTCTCCATATCGAACTGCCCTGGCTTGTGTATGGAGACAGTTAGGATGCAACGTCCGTGGTCGACCCTGACTGATGTAGGCCTTTGAGTTCCAACAACATTAAAAAAAGAAAAATTAATATTGACCATTGTTACAAAAACCACAAGGTTCAACAAGAGCTTCTTCCCTACCACCATCGGGTCTTGCACTGATCTGCAAACAGGTCCTGATGAAGGGTCTCAGACCAAAATACCGGCTGTTTAGTTCTTTCCATAGATGCTACCCAAGCTAATGAGCTCCTCCAGCATTTTGTGTATGTTACTGTAAGGAGAAAGTTAAATGTGATTCCTCCCTGGTACATGCTAAAATGCAATGGAAGTCTGTAAGGTGAAGTGCTGTTAGCCTGGAGTGGGATTGTTCGGAGAAAGTACACAGGAACCAATCCGCAGCAATGTTTTGAGAAAGTTAAGGGAGTTCAAATCTATAGCTATAACAGTGGAAAATGGTGCAATACATGTTTTTTCACCACAAGGCAAGGTCTTTGTGCAGGGGCAGGTACCAACTGCATGGAAAAGTACCAGTGTAAGGGGTTTTAAGAGGTAGAATTGGGGACCTCCTTGTTGCAAGAGAAGAGAGTTTTGTCCAAGGCTAGGTCACAGCTTGTGACTAGTGCTATGATAAGGAACAGTACATCGAAGAGAGTCAGAGTACGTCGAATTGGAGTTAGACGGACTTGGAGAGAGGAGAGGCTGCATGTATATTAAACAGTTAAATTATATAAGTGGTGCAAAAAGTTACTGAGGTGGTGTTCATGGTTCAGTGTCCATTCAGAAATCAGAGGGGAAGGAGCTGTTCCTGTCTTCAGGCTCCTGTACCTCCTCCCTGATGGTAACGATGAGAACAAGCCGTGACCTGGGTGGTGAGGGTGCTTAACGATGGACACCACCTTGCTAAGGCATGAGTCCTTGAAGGTCCTCGTGATGGAGCTGACTGAGTTCACAACCCTCTGCAGCTTCCTTCAATCCTGTGCAGTAGCCCCCACCCCCCCCAACACCACACCAGATGGTGATGCAGCCAGGGAGAATGCTCCGTGGACGTTTTTGAGTGCTGATAAAATATAGCTGCCGTCGCCTCCTTTATAGCTGCATCGATATGGTGCGCCCAGGATATGTCCTCAGAAACACGGAAACCCAGGAAGCTGAAACTGCTCACTCTCTCCACTTCTGATACCCCAATGAGGGACATCTCTGTTGGCATTCTCGAGGTCATCTCACTTAGACCATGATGAGTATTATTTTCATTTCTGTACTGCTACTACTTACTACTGTAGAGATTTAAGCAACACACATCAAAGTTGCTGGTGAACGCAGCAGGCCAGGCAGCATCTCTAGGAAGAGGCACAGTCGATGTTTCGGGCCGAGACCCTTCGAAGGTCTGAATGAGTCCTGACGAAGGGTCTCGGCCCGAAACGTCGACTGTACCTCTTCCTAGAGATGCTGCCTGGCCTGCTGCGTTCACCAGCAACTTTGATGTGTGTTGCTTGAATTTCCAGCATCTGCAGAATTCCTGTTGTTTGCGACTGTAGAGATTTATTTTATTTTAGTGTTGTATTTGTGCTAGTTCTATTGAAGAGTATTCTTGTGGCCTTGAACACATGTGTCATCTCCCTTTGTTTGCGAATATTTGGGAGAAAACCCTGAAATGAACCAGGAAAGAACACATGGTAAATTTTTAAATCGTTTTTGTTTACAGTTACATTATTGTGGAATGCATCTCTGTGATCTAGTGTTGTTGTATTTATTTTGTTGTGTAACTTTTGTTAATGTAGGTTTATATTTGTAATGTGCTGTTGCTGCTGCAGAAAAGCTCATTAACATGCCGTTTATACCTTGGCGATAAACTTGTACTTGAAATGTAGCCAGTTCACCAATAAATTCTGCAACTAAAATATCTTAACGTTGGTTCCTTGTTCCTTTCTGATTCATCACCAAGAGGTTTCCACAAACAAAGGAGGCACTGTACACATGGAAAACGCTGTAAGAAATCACTTTAATAGTTATATAAAGAATGTAGAAAGAAAGAGAGTTAATAATGGTAAAAGATAAAATTATACTATCAACCAGTTCCCTAAGCCACTACACACAATGACCTGCCAGACGGAACTGCAGATGCCAACAGATTTTCTACACACACTTTCTCTCTCTCTGCCTCTCTCTCCCCTCTTTCTTTTCCTCTCTCTCTTCCCCCTCCCTCTTTTTCTGTCTCTCAGTCTCTCCTCTCTCACTCGCTCTCTTTCTCTCTGCCTGTCTGTCTCTCAGTCTCTCGAAGTCCTTATCGCCAGCTCTTACCATTAGTCACAACCCCGCCTAAAAAAAGATAACCCCTTGTACAAAGAAATCGCCCCTTTTTATACCCTCCAATACTGTTTTCTCGAATCCTTTTCTAGGCAAATACAATTGTCACCATTATCTACTCTCAAGGCTGTACACTGGCACTCACTCTCAGTTCTCTGAACAAGGCTAAGGACTGGTTCCCTTGTACTTTCTCAAAACATTCCCACATCCCAGACTAACATCAATTTGTCTAACAACTTCCATTTTGTGTTACACATTTTCACATTTGACCATATCCCAAAGAGTCGTCGAATTTAACTCTTTCCTTACAAATGCACAACAGGTCAGGCAGCAACTCTGGAAAGAAAGCCAACATCTCGATACATCACAAACACGAGGAAATCTGCAGATGCTGGAAATTCAAGCAACACACATAAAAAATGCTGGTGAACGCAGCAGGCCAGGCAGCATCTCTAGGAAGAGGTACAGTCGACGTTTCAGGCCGAGACCCTTCGTCAGGACTCACTGAAGGAAGAGTGAGCAAGAGATTTGAAAGTTGGAGGGGGGAGGGGGAGATCCAAAATGATAGGAGAAGACAGGAGGGGGAGGGATGGAGCCAAGAGCTGGACAGGTGATTGGCAAAAGGGATACGAGAGGATCATGGGACAGGAGGTCCGGGAAGAAAGACGGGGGGGGAGAGGAGGAAAACCAAGAGGATGGAGAGCAGGCAAGGAGTTATAGCGAGAGGGGCAGAGGGAGAAAAAAGAGAGAGAGGAAAAAAGGGGAAAAAGTAATAAAAAAAATAAATAAATAACGGATGGGGTACGAAGGGGATTAATGGAAGTTTAAGAAGTCAATGTTCATGCCATCAGGTTGGAGGCTACCCAGACGGAATATAAGGTGTTGTTCCTCCAACCTGATTGTGGTTTCATCTTTACAGTAGAGGAGGCTGTGGATAGACATGTCAGAATGGGAATGGGATGTGGAATTAAAATGTGTGGCCACTGGGAGATCCTGCTTTCTCTGGCGGACAGAGCGTAGGTGTTCAGCAAAGCGGTCTCCCGGTCTGCGTCGGGTCTCGCCAATATATAAAAGGCCACATCGGGAGCACCGGACGCAGTATATCACCCCAGTCGACTCACAGGTGAAGTGTCGCCTCACCTGGAAGGACTGTCTGGGGCCCTGAATGGTGGTAAGGGAGGAGGTGTAAGGGCATGTGTAGCACTTGTTCCGCTTACACGGATAAGTGCCAGGAGGGAGATCAGTGGGGAGGGATGGGGGGGGACGATTGGACAAGGGAGTCGCGTAGGGAGCGATCCCTGCGGAAAGCAGAAAGAAGGGAGGAGGGAAAGATGTGCTTAGTGGTGGAATCCCTTGATACATTGGTTTATTATGGTCACATGTACCAAGAACAGAGAAAAATTGTCATCCATACAGATCATATCAACACAGCCATTCGCTGAGGTAGTACAAGAAATGGGAAACAATGACAGAATGCAGAATAAGTGTTACGGTCACAGAGGAAGCACAGTGCAGGCAGACAGCAGGGTCAAAGTCATAATGAGATAAATTGTGAGGTTAATGGTGCCATGACAACTTCTCACTCAACTTCAAGAAAACCAAAGAGCTCACGGAAACTGGAGGTCAGGGGCTCAAGTTGGAAGCGTAACTTTAAATTCCTCAGTGTTGTCATTCAGAGAAACTGTCTTGGGACTGGCACGTAAGTATCATTACAACGAAAGCACGTCAGCAGCACCTGTACTTTCTTAGAAGTTTTCATAGATTTAGCATGACATCTAAAACTTTAGCAAACTTCTACAGATGTGCGGTGGAGAGTGTACTGACCAGCTGCGTCACAGCCTGGTATGGAAGCACCAATGCCCTTGAATGGAAAATCCTGCAGCAAGCAGTGGATGCAGCCCAGTCCATCACGGTGAGGCCCTCCCCAGTATTGAGCACATCTACACGATGTACTGTTGCAGGAAAACAATGTTCATCGTCGGAGCCCCACCATTCAGACCATGCTTGCTTCTCGCTGCTGCCATCGCGAAGGAGGTACAGGAGCCTCAGGACTCACACCATCAGCTTCAGGAACAGTTATTATCCCTCGATCAGCGTGGATAACCTCACTCACCTCAACTCTGAATTGACTCCACAACCTACGCACTCACTTTCAAGGACTCGTCAACTCACAGTATTATTTTGTTCTTTGTTTTGTATTTGCACAATTTGCTGTCTTTTGCACACATTGTTAGTCCGTGTTTGTGTGCAGGGTTTCATTGATTCTTTTGTGTTACTTTGCATCTACTGTGAATGCCCGTAGGAAAGTGAATTCCAGGGTAGTATATGGTGCCGTATATGTACTTTGCTGCCCTAAGTGCCAGCAGCATGATGATGATAATAAATTGACTTTGAACTTTGAACTCGAGCCCATCTTATCCTACAGGAGGACCATTCAAAAGGTCTTTAACAGCGGGAGCCTGCTGGTATTTCCTTTCAAACATTTCTATGTTCTGCCCGATGGGAGGGGGAGAATGTCCAGGCAAAGTCGGGTCTCCGATGAGGCTGGCTGCTTTACTGAGGCAGTGAGAAATACAGAAGGGGTCCATGGAGGTGCTGATCTGTGTCCACAGCTCTCTCCAATTTCCTGCACTCTGTAACCCCTTGTCGCCATTTTCCTACAGGGAAGGAATGGTCCCATCCAAACGCTCTCTGAATGTGACCCTAGGCCAACATCTTGTGGTTGGCAGTATGCCTTCTGATGGGCCAAATGGATTGTGATGGTTGAAGAATGTGATTTACCCCCTTCTACCCCTTCCCCCCTTCACGAGAGGCAGCTGGGATCTTTATTAACCTCATCCTTTCTGAACAAGGTATCTCAGCGCACGTCATATAAACATGAGAGTTTGCCTTTCGGCCCATCGAGTCTGACCTGCCGTTCTTCCTTATCTCTGTTCTAAAGAGAAGATCTTCAATTCTGAGGCTGTGCCCTTTGGTCCCTCTAGATTCCCCTGCTGTAGAAGACATCCTCTCCACAGCCAGTACTGAGGCCTTTCAACATTCAATGGAGATCCCTCCCCCCCCCAATTCTTCTGAACTCCAGCGAGTACAGTCCCAAAGCCATCAGATACATCAATCCTTTCATTCTGGGGGACAATTCTCATGAACCTCCACTGGACCCTCTCCAATTCCAACACGTACTTTCTCAGAAACTGCTCACCACACTCCAAGTGCAGTCTGACCAATGCCTTATAAAGCTTCAGCATTACATCCTTGCTTTTATATTCTAGACTTCTCTAAATGAATATTAACATTGCAATTCCACTGAATTTAAAATATCTGCTGTAAAAAAATTATTAGTTTGTAATGAAAGGAGACTTTTATAATTAAAAGTTTTAAAAACATTAAAGGCTCTGAAAACAAACTTATGAATGAAGGTTTCAAGTTTGGATTTTTTTTAAGTCTCCAACAGGGGAAATTGGGAAAAAGGAAATTTGTTTTTTTTTGTTACAAAGTACAGTAATATAATTAGTCACATTCAGAAAGCACCCGGAGTCACATGCTGGGTATTCCCCAGGTTAAAATTGGCCTCGAAAGGCGGGGTTAGAACGATAACGTCTGAGTGCGGTTCCACTTACGAAATCAGCCTCATTTTAGCAAAGTGTTCAGGAGCTTCGCACGTAGAGCCAGAGCTACTCGTGGTGGTAAACATCGGCTTTTGCTACAATGGCCGAACTCTCCATCAATTTCAGGCGGCCCCATGAGTTTGACAGAAGTCGCGCTCATAAGCAGGGCAAGGGGCTGGAGGCCAAAACCGGGCTGGAGGCCGAGCGACTGGACAGCGGCATTGACTCCATGCCAGAGGGCAGCGTGAGCAGCGTTACCGACCAAATGGACAACCTCAGTGTCAACTGTGAGAGCGGGGAAGAGCCGGCACCGTCCCACAACTGGACACAGTTCAGGAGTGAGGACGATGATACGTGAGTCTTCAACTTTTATTACAGCGCCCTCCTCCCCGCTTTGATGCAGAGGGTCCCAACTTTTCATGCGGAGGGTCCCAACTTTTCATGCAGCGCGCAACCACCCCCCCCCCCCAGCAGTATGATGTAAAGGGTTCCAACTTTTGATGCAGCGCGCCCCCTCCTTCCCCCGCCTTGAGACAACTTATCTTGAAGCAGATGCTATGCGTGGCATTTAAGAAACTTTTTGAGCAACTCAATAGGCAGGGATGCGGGGATATGGATCCTGTAGAGAGAGAGCGAATCAGTTAAAGTTATTATGGTCTGCACAGCCATTGTGGGCCGAATGGCCGGTTCCTGTCTCGATGAACGGCCTGCACGTCGACTCTTTGTTCATCTCCATAGATGCTGCCTGACCTGCTGTGTTCACCCAGCGTTTTGTGTGTTTCTGTGCTGTGTCTACTTTTTTTCTACAATATATCTTTTTGATATTACCTATCTTTTGATGCACGCCGATACCCACAAATGATTAAATACAGACTTGGGAATATAAAAAAAATGCATTTCTAAATCTTAAAATTGAATTTGTAGCTCAGATTGAGGGTTCTTGCATTGGAAGAGTTTTTTGTTAAACATTGGAATTTTCCCCACTCGGTTAAGGTGACTAGTTACGCTCTCCGCCCGTTATTTGCAAATTTAGACAGTGAGTAGGGGTCCTTGACACGACCTCGGTTTGTCCGTCGACAGCACCGCAGAAAATGCAGCAGACCCTCATTCACGCACTCTGGTCTTGGGAACATGCCCCGTCCCCCAGCCGAAGCTGGAGACCAGCCCGCAATCATCTGGCGATCACCACGAACCCCCGATACTGGCCGTCATTCTAGTCTGATCTGCTTCTGACCGCAGCACCACAAGAGTTCTCTTCTGTGTCGTGGAGGGATTGGTGTTTGGGTGTTTCTGATTTGCTGTGCGCGACATTACGGGCCGAATGGCCCGTCCCTGCGCCGTACTCTTTGTTCTAGGTTAGTAACAAGTGTGATGTGTGTGGCTTTGGAAGAATTGAAGTCTTCAAACACTTTGGACAAGCGGTGGGGGCGGACAATGGAATCTGCGTGGGGTTGACTCAGTATGAGTGAGTGTGTGTAAGGGGAGAGAGTGAGAGTGGGGAGGGGGGTTAAGGGAATTTTAATCTCTCCAAAGTAACACACACAATGCTAGAAGAACTCAGCAGGTCAGACAGCATGCAAAGGTCCACGGACACCTCGGTTAACGGTCGGGGTCCGTGGTAAGATGCAAGGCTCCCGACTGGGGAAATGACGCTTCGAGCCGAGACCCTTCTTCAAGTCCTGAAACGTTGACTGGAACTCTTTTCCATAGATGCTGCCAGACCTGCTGAGTTCCTCCAGCGTCTTGTGTGTGTGTGTGTTGCTTTGGATTTCCAGCGTTTGCGGAGTTCCTCCTGTTTCCAATCTGGACCGGAGAACCTGCGGTTGACAGACTAATTAAATCTGCACATTCCAAGCCTGCTGACCGGCGTTTCTTCAGTTCCCGGTCTCCTGTTTTATCGCGTGGAGCAATAACATGAGGGAGGGCTCCGTGGAAACCCTGGGGAGGGAAATAAGGGAGCCAGCCAGACCCGCAACTCCCCAGTGCAGCTAACGCTTAAATGACCGCTCTCGGACAATAGGAAGTAACCCGGCTCTGCAGCTGGAAATTCCTCCATCAAGTCACCCACCCTGGTCTCCTCACTTCGCTTCCCATCCAGCTACTTTTGTTTTGCTAAAACTGCATTTTAAAAAAAACTACAAAGAAATGAAGAAGGAAATCAGGACAATTTGCAATCCCCTTCCTTCTGCGATCTGCAAATTCCCGATCACGACTCGGGGGGCGTGGGGGGTAGGGGTATTAAGTGAGTCCTCTCGCTTCCTCCTAATTCGGAGCGTCGATGTCTGTTTGCGAACAAACTCCAAACTCCAGTTGCCTGCTGAAAGAGACCTCCTCACCTTTTGAAAAAGAAATGCAGTTCTGGCAGAAAAGAAATGCAGGCGGAGGGGACGCGAAATGAAGAGACGCCGGGATCATCTGGTAGAGGGTATTTACAACTACTGACCCGTTTGGGAAGGCGAACTTGAGGGCCGAGCCAAGTAAACCGGAATAGTGAAGGAAAGGGAATTTTCTTTACCCGGAGAGCGTGAGAATGAGGAAGCTGATGCAATGGCAAGTGTCTGAAGTGCGATACAAATGTATTTAACGGGAAGTTGGAGCGACATTGCGATTGGGGCCGATAATAAGACAGTGGGGGAGGGGATGCCAGCATCATGAGGCAAGGGCCGAAAGGTCTCCACCACAATCAGCTTTGTGTCGCGTTAACTGTGCGTGGAAATCACTGTTCTTCATAAAGTCCAAGGAAGTTTTCCCTTAGGCAAAAAGTGTTGGGAAAATCCCGGTACTTTTTTTGGAAAAGAAGGAAGAGTATCTTTGCTCTAGTGTGAGTGTGAGTGTGTGTCAGTGTGTGTGTGTGTCTGTGTGTGTGATGTCTGTACACAGAGACGGGAGGGGGAAGCGGGTGTAAAAGAGATCTACGCGCGCTCTCACGCAGGATTAGTCAGTATTTCTGCCTGGCCGCTGCCGACCTAAACTGGTAAATAAATATTTGCTGATGTCCCCACCCTGCTGAACGACCAGTTGTAACGGGAACCCGCTGGGACCTCGGGCATGAATTTCGCGTGATTGCCCGGTATTCCAAGCCTTCCGACCCACCCCAGGGATTAATTGAGGGATATTCCTGGCGAGATTTGGCTCTATTTCAAAGCGGGGTGTAAACTTATTTTTATTTTGAAAGCCGACCTTTGGGGAAACCCCATTGGAAATATTTAGATTCCAATGTAAATAGGGCTGGGGGTGGTGGAATGACTGCCTCGTCCTTCACAGGACACCGAAAGAATTACCAATGCTAAAATTAGCCCCTTCCTCCCCTGTAGCCTGGATTAACCCACCACAGGCCTATCAAGCATCTGCTTTGGGATCATGCTTTGCAAACTCCCGCCAAGACCAGTGCCATCATCAAACAAGAGGGTGGAACCCAGCAGGTCTGTGGAGGGACATGGACAGTCGTCTACAGATACTGCCCAACCTGCTGAGTTTTCAAGCCTGTGCTTTGCTCAGGATAACCACCATAAACCGCAGGTGTTGGAAACCTTGGGCAACATGCACTAACCACTCAGCAGGTCAGGCAGCATCTATGGAGAGAGTAAACTGTGGTTGTTTCCAGCTGGGACCCTTCCTCAGGACTGGAAGCAGAGGGGGAAGAAGTAGAAACAGAAAGGCAGACTCTTCACAGACCTCTGTAGATGCTGCCTGACCTGCCGGGCATTTTGTGTGTGCTGCTCCTGGTTCTCAGCATCTGCGGGATCTCTCGAGGGTATCAGTAACTGGTTACCTGAATTGACTTTATTTCTTACATCCTGCATATACATGAGTAAAAATCTTCACGTTACATCTCTGTTCAAATGTGCACTTATTGTAATTTATAATAAATATTACGTACATCAGGACAGTCAGTATAACATAGAAATACAATTGTATCAGCATGAATTAATCAGTCTGACGGCCTGGTGGAAGAAGCTGTCCCAGAGCCTGTTGGTCCTGGCTTTTATGCTGTGATACCATTTCCCGGATGGTAGCAGCTGGAGCAGTTTGTGGTTGGGGTGATTTGGGTCCCCAATGATCCTTTGGGTCCATTTTACACACCTGTCTCTGTGAATGTCCTGAATAGTGGGAAGTTCACATCTACAGATGTGCTGGGCTGTCTGCACCACTCTCTGCAGAGTCCTGTGATTGAGGGAGGTACAGTTCCCACACCAGGTAGTGATGCAGCCAGTCAGGATGATCTCAGTTATGCCCTTGTAGAAGTCATTAGAACTTGGGAGCCCATACCAAATTTCCTCAACCGTCTGAGGTGAAAGAGACACTGTTGTACCTTTTTCACCGCACAGCCGTATGTACAGACCACGTGATACTCACGATGATGTTTATGCTGAGGAATTTAAAGCTGTTCATCCTCTCAAACCCAGATCCATTCATGTCAATAGTTATTATTGTCACATGTACAGTGGTTTTTTTTGTTTGCATGTTGTCCATTTTTCCCAGCGTTAGTTCATTCATTCTCCCAGAACTGGGATGTCAAATTTCTCACCCGCTGCTTTTCTATAGCACTTTTTAAAGTGAGGACAGCAAATGCGATGTTAGCATTCATTTCAAGAGGAATATAAAAGCAAGGATGTAATGTTGAGGCTTTATAAGGCGCTGGTGAGACCGCACTTGGAGTACTGTGAACAGTTTTGGGCCTCTTATCTGATAAATAATATGCTGACATTGGTGAGGGTTCAAAGGAGGTTCACAGAAATGATTCTGGGATTGAAAGGCTTGTCATATGAGGAGCATTTGATGGCTCTGGGCCTGTACTCACTAGAATTCACAAGAGTCAGGCGTGACCTAATTGAAACCTGTTGAATGTTGAAAGGCCTTGACAGAGTGGATGTGGGGAGGACGTTTCCTATGGTGGGGGAGTCTAAGATCAGAAGACACAGCCTCAGAATAGAAGGGTATCTTCTTAGAACCGAGATGAGGAGAGATTACTTTAGCCAGAGAGTGGTTATCATATAGTCTATCAACCTCTGCCTTAAGTATACTCAATGACTTGGCTTCCACAGCCTCCCATGGTAATGAATTCCACAAATTCACCACTCTCTGGCTAAAGAAATTCCCCCTCATCTTTGTTCTAAAAGGACATCCCACTATTCTGAGGCTGTGCCCTCTCATCCTAGATTCACCCACCGTAGGAAACGTCTTCTCCACATTCACTCTACTGAGGCCTTTCAATGTTCGATGTTTCAATGAGGTTTCCCCTCATTCTTCTGAATTCTGGCGAATACAGGCCCAGAGCCATCAAATGCTCTTCAGGTGTCAAGCCTTTCAATCCCGGAATCATTTCCGTGAACCTCCTCCGAACCTTTTCCAATGTCAGCATAAAGACTGACAAACAACTGATGTGTAAAGGACAGATTGTGCACATTTAATAAGTAATTAATAAACTGGATGATTAGGGAACATCAATGATTAGATGGATAAATTTTTTTTTAATTTTAAATTTAAAAAATTGACAACATGAGTTGCAAAGTCCTTGAAAGTGAGTCTGTAGGTTGTGGAATCAGTTCAGAGTTGTGGTGAGTGAAGTTATCCACACTGGTTCAGGAGCCTGATGGTTGAGGGGTAATAACTGTTCCTGAACCTGGTGGTGTGGGACCTGAGGCTCATTGTGGGGAGTGAAGTTATCCACAGTGGTTCAGGAACCTGATGGTTGTGGGGTGATAACTGTTCCTGAACCTGGTGGTGTGGGTCCTGAGGCTCATTGTGGTGAGTGAAGTTATCCACACTGGTTCAGGAACCTGATGGTTGTGGGGTGATAACTGTTCCTGAACCTGGTGGTGTGGGTCCTGAGGCTCATTGTGGTGAGTGAAGTTATCCACACTGGTTCAGGAGCCTGATGGTTGTGGGGTAATAACTGCTCCTGAACCTGGTGGTGTGGGACCTGAGGCTCATTGTGGTGAGTGAAGTTATCCACACTGGTTCAGGAGCCTGATGGTTGTGGGGTAATAACTGTTCCTGAACCTGGTGGTGTGGGACCTGAGGCTCATTGTGGGGAGTGAAGTTATCCACACTGGTTCAGGAACCTGATGGTTGTGGGGTAATAACTGTTCCTGAACCTGGTGGTGTGGGACCTGAGGCTCATTGTGGGGAGTGAAGTTATCCACACTGGTTCAGGAACCTGATGGTTGTGGGGTGATAACTGTTCCTGAACCTGGTGGTGTGGGTCCTGAGGCTCATTGTGGTGAGTGAAGTTATCCACACTGGTTCAGGAACCTGATGGTTGTGGGGTGATAACTGTTCCTGAACCTGGTGGTGTGGGTCCTGAGGCTCATTGTGGTGAGTGAAGTTATCCACACTGGTTCAGGAGCCTGATGGTTGTGGGGTAATAACTGCTCCTGAACCTGGTGGTGTGGGACCTGAGGCTCATTGTGGTGAGTGAAGTTATCCACACTGGTTCAGGAGCCTGATGGTTGTGGGGTAATAACTGTTCCTGAACCTGGTGGTGTGGGACCTGAGGCTCATTGTGGGGAGTGAAGTTATCCACACTGGTTCAGGAACCTGATGGTTGTGGGGTGATAACTGCTCCTGAACCTGGTGGTGTGGGACCTGAGGCTCATTGTGGTGAGTGAAGTTATCCACACTGGTTCAGGAGCCTGATGGTTGTGGGGTAATAACTGTTCCTGAACCTGGTGGTGTGGGTCCTGAGGCTCATTGTGGTGAGTGAAGTTATCCACACTGGTTCAGGAACCTGATGGTTGTGGGGTGATAACTGTTCCTGAACCTGGTGGTGTGGGTCCTGAGGCTCATTGTGGTGAGTGAAGTTATCCACACTGGTTCAGGAGCCTGATGGTTGTGGGGTAATAACTGCTCCTGAACCTGGTGGTGTGGGACCTGAGGCTCATTGTGGTGAGTGAAGTTATCCACACTGGTTCAGGAGCCTGATGGTTGTGGGGTAATAACTGTTCCTGAACCTGGTGGTGTGGGACCTGAGGCTCATTGTGGTGAGTGAAGTTATCCACACTGGTTCAGGAGCCTGATGGTTGTGGGGTAATAACTGTTCCTGAACCTGGTGGTGTGGGACCTGAGGCTCATTGTGGTGAGTGAAGTTATCCACACTGGTTCAGGAGCCTGATGGTTGTGGGGTAATAACTGTTCCTGAACCTGGTGGTGTGGGACCTGAGGCTCATTGTGGTGAGTGAAGTTATCCACACTGGTTCAGGAGCCTGATGGTTGTGGGGTAATAACTGCTCCTGAACCTGGTGGTGTGGGACCTGAGGCTCATTGTGGTGAGTGAAGTTATCCACACTGGTTCGGGAGACTGATGGTTGTGGGGTAATAACTGTTCCTGAACCTGGTGGTGTGGGACCTGAGGCTCATTGTGGTGAGTGAAGTTATCCACACTGATTCAGGAGCCTGATGGTTGAGGGGTAATAACTGTTCCTGAACCTGGTGGTGTGGGACCTGAGGCTCATTGTGGTGAGTGAAGTTATCCACACTGGTTCAGGAGCCTGATGGTTGTGGGGTAATAACTGTTCCTGAACCTGGTGGTGTGGGACCTGAGGCTCATTGTGGTGAGTGAAGTTATCCACACTGGTTCAGGAGCCTGATGGTTGTGGGGTAATAACTGTTCCTGAACCTGGTGGTGTGGGACCTGAGGCTCATTGTGGTGAGTGAAGTTATCCACACTGGTTCAGGAGCCTGATGGTTGTGGGGTGATAACTGTTCCTGAACCTGGTGGTGTGGGACCTGAGGCTCATTGTGGTGAGTGAAGTTATCCACACTGGTTCAGGAGCCTGATGGTTGTGGGGTAATAACTGTTCCTGAACCTGGTGGTGTGGGACCTGAGGCTCATTGTGGTGAGTGAAGTTATCCACACTGGTTCAGGAGCCTGATGGTTGTGGGGTAATAACTGTTCCTGAACCTGGTGGTGTGGGACCTGAGGCTCATTGTGGTGAGTGAAGTTATCCACACTGGTTCAGGAGCCTGATGGTTGTGGGGTAATAACTGTTCCTGAACCTGGTGGTGTGGGACCTGAGGCTCATTGTGGTGAGTGAAGTTATCCACACTGGTTCAGGAGCCTGATGGTTGTGGGGTAATAACTGTTCCTGAACCTGGTGGTGTGGGACCTGAGGCTCATTGTGGTGAGTGAAGTTATCCACACTGGTTCAGGAGCCTGATGGTTGTGGGGTAATAACTGTTCCTGAACCTGGTGGTGTGGGACCTGAGGCTCATTGTGGTGAGTGAAGTTATCCACACTGGTTCAGGAGCCTGATGGTTGTGGGGTAATAACTGCTCCTGAACCTGGTGGTGTGGGACCTGAGGCTCATTGTGGTGAGTGAAGTTATCCACACTGGTTCGGGAGACTGATGGTTGTGGGGTAATAACTGTTCCTGAACCTGGTGGTGTGGGACCTGAGGCTCATTGTGGTGAGTGAAGTTATCCACACTGATTCAGGAGCCTGATGGTTGAGGGGTAATAACTGTTCCTGAACCTGGTGGTGTGGGACCTGAGGCTCATTGTGGTGAGTGAAGTTATCCACACTGGTTCAGGAGCCTGATGGTTGTGGGGTAATAACTGTTCCTGAACCTGGTGGTGTGGGACCTGAGGCTCATTGTGGTGAGTGAAGTTATCCACACTGGTTCAGGAGCCTGATGGTTGTGGGGTAATAACTGTTCCTGAACCTGGTGGTGTGGGACCTGAGGCTCATTGTGGTGAGTGAAGTTATCCACACTGGTTCAGGAGCCTGATGGTTGTGGGGTAATAACTGTTCCTGAACCTGGTGGTGTGGGACCTGAGGCTCATTGTGGTGAGTGAAGTTATCCACACTGGTTCAGGAGCCTGATGGTTGTGGGGTAATAACTGTTCCTGAACCTGGTGGTGTGGGACCTGAGGCTCAGTGTGGTGAGTGAAGTTATCCACACTGGTTCAGGAGCCTGATGGTTGTGGGGTAATAACTGTTCCTGAACCTGGTGGTGTGGGACCTGAGGCTCATTGTGGTGAGTGAAGTTATCCACACTGGTTCAGGAGCCTGATGGTTGTGGGGTAATAACTGTTCCTGAACCTGGTGGTGTGGGACCTGAGGCTCATTGTGGTGAGTGAAGTTATCCACACTGGTTCAGGAGCCTGATGGTTGTGGGGTAATAACTGTTCCTGAACCTGGTGGCGTGGGACCTGAGGCTCATTGTGGTGAGTGAAGTTATCCACACTGGTTCAGGAGCCTGATGGTTGTGGGGTAATAACTGTTCCTGAACCTGGTGGCGTGGGACCTGAGGCTCATTGTGGTGAGTGAAGTTATCCACGCTGGTTCAGGAGCCTGATGGTTGTGGGGTAATAACTGTTCCTGAACCTGGTGGTGTGGGACCTGAGGCTCATTGTGGTGAGTGAAGTTATCCACACTGGTTCAGGAGCCTGATGGTTGTGGGGTAATAACTGTTCCTGAACCTGGTGCTGTGGGACCTGAGGCTCATTGTGGTGAGTGAAGTTATCCGCACTGGTTCAGGAGCCTGATGGTTGTGGGGTAATAACTGTTCCTGAACCTGGTGGTGTGGGACCTGAGGCTCATTGTGGTGAGTGAAGTTATCCACACTGGTTCAGGAGCCTGATGGTTGTGGGGTAATAACTGTTCCTGAACCTGGTGGTGTGGGACCTGAGGCTCATTGTGGTGAGTGAAGTTATCCACACTGGTTCAGGAGCCTGATGTTTGTGGGGTAATAACTGTTCCTGAACCTGGTGGCGTGGGACCTGAGGCTCATTGTGGTGAGTGAAGTTATCCGCACTGGTTCAGGAGCCTGATGGTTGAGGGGTAATAACTGTTCCTGAACCTGGTGGTGTGGGTTTGTTCTCTTTCAACAAAGGTGATTTAATTGAGGTGTGTAAAATTACAAGAGGCAGGGACGGGTGACACACGGCAGAGAAGGAAGGAAGTTTAGGTAAATTGGTGGTTGAAGTTCAAGTATATTGTTGTCAAAAGTGAACATACCCAGGGTAGAAATGTCATTAAAATTATCTTTTTGCAGTAGCAACTCTCTCCATAACAAGACAGGGACAAACATAAGTTAATGTAAATATAAGTGATGTAAGTAAAGCAAGGATACGGAAATGTGCTCTGGTGTTCAGAGACTTGGGCTCTGGCTCTGGCAGTAAAGCCAGAAACCCTCTTCACGCATCTACAAAGAACCTTATTGAGCACACATAGAACTATCACCCAAATGCCCCAGTTTGTAACCAGCAGGGTCTCTTGATGGGGCCGAACAGCCTCCTTTCTCATAAATCCGAGCCTCCACGTTGCTGTACGAATCTTGTTGCAGAGGATAGGCCATAAGGAAGTTCTTCTGGATTTAACAGATCCCTTTTGAACTTCCTTTTCAACGTTGTGAAACCAATGGGGCCTTTTTACAGTAAGAATTGATTCAGGAAATTCCCTTTGCTCTTGGTGAGGTGAAAGCGATTCTCTCTCAGGCTCTGTGCTTTACGGCTGCTGGGTAGGCTGGAAATGCTTACTCACTCCTCCATACAAGGGCTGCCTGCATACTTACAGAACTTCCTGCCCTGCCCACAGTTTCTCTTTGCCCCTCTCTAATTTTTCTCTTTTTTAAAATTTCATTCAGGTTCCTTCACCTGGCCATTCTGCACAATTACCCAGATATTGCCATCTTCCTCGTGAGGTCTAACACGTCTGTCGTGGACCTCCGCAACTCGTCCCAACAGGTGAGTTTGTCCTGCACACCTTACACGCCCCACCATATTCACCAGTCAGCTTCTGGGAGCTGGGGGGGGCGGTGGGAGGGGTCCACAGATCCATGATCTCTGGCAATTATCTACAGATGTACCATGGACAGCATTCTGACTGGATGTTCACAACCTGGTGGGGCACAGGATCAGGGAAAAAGCTGCAGAGGGTCGTAAGTTCAGCCCGCTCCATCGCGGACAGTAGCCTCCCCACCTTCGAGTCCATCATCAGAAGGAGATGGCATCCATCATTCAGGACCCTTGCATGCTGTCTTTTCATTACTCGCATCAGGGACGAGGTACAGGAGCCTAAAGGAACACACTTGATTTGCTAACTGGAAGACCACAATCCGTGTGGATTGGAGCTCACTGATAATCAACACTGGCTGTCCACAGGGGTGTGTGCTTAGCCCAGTGCCCTACTCTCTCTACAGCCATGACTGTGTGGCCAGGCACAGCTCAAACACCATCTGTAAACTTGCCGAAGATACACCCATTGTTGGCAGAATTTCGGATGGTGACAAACGGTTGCTTTTTCTAATTTGTTCCCTCTTTTTCCTCTTCTCCAGTGTCCGCTGCACTTGTCAGTTATCATGGGTCTGCCGGCGGTGACCAGGGAGCTGGTGCAGGCAGGTGCCGACCTGGAGTGCACAGACAACCTGGGCAACACGGCCCTGCATCTGGCCTGTGAGCAGGAAAGCCTGGAGTGCATGGACTCGCTCCTCAATCCAACCCTGACCGGAACCGGGGGCCAGCGCCAAGACCTAGAAAAGCGCAATTACAATGGTACGTATTGGCTTGTCTGCTGCATCAAGGGGGAGGTGTACGAGGCCAGGATGACTGGCTTTATCTTTATTAGATTTATATGTACACCATATTCCTATCTAAGGAATTTCTATTACCTGGATTATAAAGGACATAGACTTTTCACATTCAGATTTACTATCACTGATATATAGATAGTGAATTATGTCGAGATGAAGGATTTTGGCCTGAAACATCAACTATTTATTCTTCTCCATGGATGCTGCCTGACCTGCTGAGTTCCTCCAGCATTTGGTGTGCGTTCCTCTGGATTTCCAGCATCTGCAGAACCTCTTGTGTTTCTGTTAGTGAAGCGTATTGTCTGTGTCAATGAGAACTACAGTCTGAGGATTACACTGGGGGCAGCTGGCAACTGTTGCCATGCCTCTGGTGCCGACACAGCAAGCCCACAGCCCACTAGCTCCAAACCAGAGGGAGGAAACCCCTGCGATCACGGGGAGAGCATTCACCCTGATCCTGACCCTAACCCTGACCCCCATCTTACAGTTGGCACACTCTGTCATCTTTGGGGTTTTTCCGGGGGTCAAGTTTTAATTCTTAATGATCATTTATTTTAACATTTAAACAAAGATCCAGACATTTGAAACCGAGTGAAGAGCTAAGAAGCAAAGCAGAGATTTAATGAAAGAAAAGAAAATATTGTGCCTTTGAAAAATCCATCACCATTATAATCCAGATAAGAGATATTCCGTAGATAAGAGTAAACCTACCTACATTGCACAATTCCATCATGTGGGTAATTGTGAACAGTGAGCCAAAGAGAAATGAGAAACAGTTCTGTAGCTGATACACGGCTTTATGACAGTAAGTGGGAACAAACTATCACTTACTGTGAAAAATACAAGTTTGTTAAAAGGTACAAATTATGATTAAGCTACGACTTTAGTCTCACATTAATTCAGCTAATATGTTATAAAAAATATTAACAACAATGGATTCCAAGAGCGCTGTGAAGCATTGTGCTAACCACAATACTACCTCAGTGAATCAAATACTAAAACAGTTCCCATTGTGGTTACAGGCTACACGTGTCTACACATTGCGGTGATGAGAGGACATTATGAAGCTGTTCAGAAACTGCTAGATTCAGGAGCCAACATTAACACTCAGGTATGAGTTTTTTCCAACGATACCTGTAGAGGTGTCTGTACCACAGCACAGTTATTTTCCACTCGAGAGATACGGGTGGCACTGGTTTACTATTATTTACTCATCCCTTATGCAGAAGATGGGGAGCCACCAACCTCAGTCCCTGGAGAAGATGCTCCCAACATTCTGTTGGGTCAGAATTCCCAGGAACTACTTTAAAAGAAAGAGATAATCCCCCTTTTTTTGAACGGGTTCCATGGTGTTTCTTTGTTTCTTGGCTGTCTGTGGGAAGACAAATCTCAGGGTTGTATACTGCATACGTACTTTGAAACTTTGAGTGCCTTTGGACTGAGAGGAAACCCATGTGGTCACGGGGAGAACATACAAACTCCTTGCAGATAGTAGCAGCGGCAATTGAAGCCCGATCCTACCCCTGGCATGCTGTAAAGCATTACGCAAACTGCTACACTACCATAGCCGTTGCTGGCTGCTCCATGAGTTTCTGTTTGATAGTAACCTCGGGATGGAGGTGGAACTGTATGGCACTGAGGGGAGGTGGTGACCATCCCACTTTCTGAAGATGGCTTAAGTTTGTTGAGTTTTTTTGTCAAATGCACAAGTACAGTGAGGTACAGGTACGATGAAAAAGACTTGCAGCAGCATCACAGGGACAAAAGGACAGATAGCACACAGAAAATACAGCACGTGTGTGTGTGTGTGTGTGTGTGTGTGTGTGTGTGTGTATAGCAAGGGCACCTAAGACTTTTGCACTGTACTGTAGTAATTTTATGTATTGCAATGTACTGCTGCCACACAAAGAAAAACAGATTTCATGACATGTGTGAGTGATGATAAAGCTGATTTTGATCTGGGTCTCTATTGAAAGTGGAAAGGGGCAGGAAGAGGGGAATCGTGGTTGGGAAAAGGGGAAGTGGGAGGGAAGGGAGTGAGAAGCACCAGAGAGACATTCTGTAATGATCAATAAACCAATTGTTTGGAATCAAATGACTTTGCCTGGTGTCTCAGGGCTGGGTATGTCTGCACCCATGCCACACCCCACCCCTGGCACTCCCTCTCTGCCACCTGTTCCACTCCCCTGTTGTGGAACAATGACTGAACATTCCCAACATAATTTGTCCTACCAGATTTACAAACTCGCTCTCCACTTCACATTGACAAATGCTGTGTAAACGTCTGAGGCACCTGAGATACATGTGCCAAAGACTTCTGCAGAGTACGGTCCATCAGACATAAGTTAGACAGGACAGTGAATTCGTGCTAATGCTTGGAGGTGTTTGGGGTCTTACTGTACGCAAGCACCAATGTCAGCCCCAGGAAGGAACTTCCGTTAGTACAGTTCCCTCTCTTGAGGTGTCCCAAGCTTTTGGCAACCAATAAGATTCACATTCATGTATTTATCATAAGTACATCAGAATACACATGAAATGTGCCATTTGTGGTAGCAACCAACACAACCTGAGGATGTGACGCCACACATTGAGGTGCTTACATAACATGCATGCCCACAACACTAGCAAAAGCACAAAACAAGTTCCTTCTACCCCACCCACCCAGTCATGCACATCTCCAGTCCAGGACAGGCCCCTCCAGACTTCCATCCGGTCTCCGAGGTGTACCAGGTTAATCTGCTGTGTGATGAACTGAGGCTGCGGCTGTGGCCTGCTCTAGCTAATTGGAGCTTCGTGTCTGTGGACTCACTTTCGTTCTGAGTGCTGTTGCTTGCTCTTACTGTTTACACAATTTGTTTTTTTTCCCCCTCTCTCTGTACATTGGATGTTTGCTGAATTTTTTAATGGGTTCTTTTGCGATTTCTCTGTTTCGTCGCTGCCTGTAAGGAGATGAATCTCAAGGAAATATGATGTTTAGATAATTTGATAATAAATGCACTTTGAACTTCGAATTAATCTTTCAGACTGGATTCTAAGTCCATGTATGTTATCACAAACTACGTTGACAATCATTTTCTTGTGGGCATTTACAGGAAAATAAAACAATATAGAATTTTATACATAAACAAAGACTGACAAATGACCAAACTACAAAAGAAGACAAGCTAGTCAATTGGTTTTGAAATGCACACATAACTCCCCCCGCTCCACCTGGAACTGGTGCCTGCAGAGGCGAGGAGGTGGGGGGTGAATCTCTCAGATCTGGCAGTACCTCTGCCTTCAGAGTTGTTCATGGTCCTCTCCCTTTCAACAGGAACCGAACAGTGGGAGAACCCCCTTGCACTTGGCGGTCGAGTTCCAACGCCGCGACGCGGTGCAGCTCCTCATCGAACGCGGAGCGGACGTGAACCGACTGATGTACAACAGCTGCACGGCCTTCCACCTCACCGCCGGCCGGCCAGACCTGGAGATCCAGAACCGGCTCTTCAAGCTGACCGACTCCTTGCTGATCCCACTGTACGAACCCTCAGACTCGGAGTCCGAGGCGGACTGCGATATCCAGTCGGACTGTGATGTGAGTGCTGTGCTCTGATCCGGGGGGCAGGGGGGGTGGTCTTTGACGTGAGGAAATGGCCTGAGGTGTTTTGCAGGGATTTCCTCTAACAAACTCCAAGTGAGCCATTGACTCTGCTCTCTCAGACCAATAGTCTGGGTTCTCATCCTGTGACCTTTGATGGGGCAGCACAGCACTTTACAGTACCAGCAGCTCAGGTTCAATCCCTGTCACTGCCTGTATGTTCACCCTGTGACCGTGCGGATTTCCTCCGGGTGCTCTGCTTTCCTCCCACAGTCCAGTGACGTGCTGATTGGTAGGTGAATTGGCCATTGTAAATCGGGGATTGGTGTGTGGCGTGGCTCGAAGGGCCAGAAGGTCTCTCGATAATTCAACAGAAGCCAGAATACAAAGGTGGGGGAGGGAAAAGAGTACAAGCTGGCAGGTGATAGGTGAGACCAGGTGAGGGGGGAATGAAGTAAGAAGCTGGGAGGTGATAGGTGAGACCAGGTGACAGGGGGAATGAAGTAAGAAGCTGGCAGGTGATAGGTGGAAGGAGGAGGAATCTGATAGGAGAGGAGAGTAGATCACAGGGGAAAAAGAAGGAGGAGGGGTACCAGAGGGAGGCAATGGGCAGGTGAGGACAGGCGGTGAATGAGGAACTAACATGGGGAATAGCAAAAGAGGGGAGGAAGAAGAAATTACTGGAAACTAGAAAAATAACAACCAGATCATTTGTTTGCGAGAGAAGTCTTGGCCTGGATTCCTCTTTATTTTTCCGGGACACTGCACTGAACCATTAGGCAAGGTGTCAACCTCAACTCCCATCCTCCAGTAATGTAGCACTCCAGAGAATTCAGGTAAAGTAGTGATGCTAACAGTTCTCTGGTCTGTGTTTTACAGGTGCCTTTGGATTACGATGACCTTCAGATAGGAGGCCACTCTCTCCACTGAACAATATCGTGGACCTTCTCAACCCAACTCTGATAGCGATCGTGTCATCAAAGTGGAACCAGCAGCAGACACCGTACTTTCCAGGCTCGATCACAGACCCTCCCGCTCTTCCTTTGAGTGAGAGAGAGAGAGAGAGAGAGACTCGACAGACTCAAGTTCAAGGACAGCAGGTCGTTCCCTCCTGTCAGTGGGGCTCAGGGTGTGGAGTGAGGTCGGCTGAAACTGACGAGGGGCTGAATGGACACACGTGCAGAAAGCTGGCAGGCAAGGACAACCCAGCGAGTTCCCCAAGCTTGTCACTTGAAGCTGTCTTTCCCCACCTACCCAACCCTTCAACAGTAGCTCATTCTGCACTTTTGCTGGACATTGGATATGTATGAACTGACAAGCGGGATTTTGGGTGGGAATGCAGAACTCCTTCTCCCCAGCCCTTCTACCTTGAACCCTTGCGTTATCAGGCACGTGGGTAGTCTACCCAGGCTGAGAGTTGTCAGGTCCAAGCCGCAATGGTGGATGTTCATTGGGATTTGGATTGGTCTCACCTTGGCCAGCATCTCTTCTGGAAGTGTAGACGGAAGTCTACAAGGAAGTGAGGGACTCAGCGATCTAGTTCTGCTGCACCTTGGGCCTGGGCGGTACACTGCCTTCACATGTTATGCAGAGAAGCCACGGAGGGCCAGTGGTGGATGGGGGTCCAGGGCTCCCCCACATTGCTCCTGTGCCCCTGATCCTGGTGTGCTGGGACCAACAGTCTGCCCCTTTGCAACCTTATCCCAGCCCTCAGTAGCTGAGTTCCAGAACTCAGTAACTCCATGGCTGTACACTCCTCTTGAGGAATGCCTCTGCTTTCCCTCAAGGGGAATCAGTAACACTTCTCAAGGGTTGCAACTTTGACCTCCCTCCTTTCTTGCCAACCTCAATGCAAACATACAGACAATGCCCTTCGTGACACCCCAACCATCGTCTTCAGTTTCGTGTGCACCCTTTAGCTGATTAAATGACGAAACCCGGTACTTGTACCAAATTCTGATAGCCAGCGGCCCCTTTGGACATGACAGCCAGGTAGTCTCTGCAGCTTGCCACAGGCACATTGGACACTAATGTTTTGTAGTCATTCTCGAATCAGAAAGTCAAGATAACATAGGAAAACTGAATATTATGGGTTGTAGAATAATGTTGATTTCTTTTGTGAGTTTTAACCTTTTTTTATTCTGATGGCTTTGTCATTTTCATGTGGACTTTCGTCAATAGGCAGGGCAGTAAACCTCAGATAACCTGTTATCCAATTATTTGGTGACCTTGAAGGTTTGGCATTTGAGCCCCTGGATACTGATTCCCTTTTATTCTCTCTCTCCAGCACATTGGGGCCACTGTTCCCATGTTCCGTGACCATTCTCCAGGACCTGGGTTCCAGTGCTTCTGTAACCATGGGCCAATTCCTCCCCCCCCCCCCCCACCAATCTTATTCTGGCTTCTTCCACCACCCCCGCCTTTCCAGTCCTGATGTGGGTCTCGGCCCGAAATGTTGACTGTTTATTCCTCCCCATAGATGCTGTCCAGCCTGCTGAGTTCCTCCAGCATTGTGTGTGTGTTCTCACTGGGGAAATTTTGTTTTAACATTTGTTGAGAGGGAATTCAGAGTGTTATATGAAGGAAAACTATGACAGATTAGTACCGCTGAAGATACCAGGTGAATGGAATTTTACGGGACTGTAAAGCGGGCTGTGGGATTTAAGCCCCCCATACTCACTCACTACCCATTAGGTCTGCTGGCACTTAGGGCAGCAATGAAGGTCCTCCATCTCTGGTGGTGTTTGGGGCTTCCTTCATCGTGTCTGTAGCTTCCTCTCAGTTCTCACTACTGTCAGTCACACAAGTCCCGGGTGGAGACTCAGGAATACCGTCACACTCAGATGTAGAAGGATTTTTCATTGCCGTTTCCATAACAATTTTATTTGACCAGTCAGGGTTGTTAGCCCTGAGCTGAACCCCCGAACCTGGAGGACCGGTGGACCACTCTTAGTCTGGCCTCTACCCTCTGACCTGTTTGTCATGGGTGACCCTACCACAAGCCAGACTTCAGCCCGCATCATTCTCCAGATCCTCGAGGCAGACAAGCCTCTCAACCATTGTTGTGGTCCTCTTGGAGAAAGTTCTACCATTGGTACTAGATGTCTACACATGGACAGAGAGTGGATATTCCAGCCACCAGTACACTTTGCTTCAAATTCAATTATTTGCCTTTGGGGTGAGCTTATTTATTGAAATGTTCAAAAGCTCAATAGGTTACATACTGATGAAGATAGGAAAAATATTTAGTCTAGATTTCTCTATATCACACAATGGTGAAACCATTGCTTTGACTAATGTAGCCAGGTTATCTCCCCTCTCTACCAACAGAGTGGAAAATTCCAGTCTGGTCAGCAAACTCTGCCATCCCAGGCAATCTGGATCACAATAACCAAGTGCTCCCTGTAAATCTGTTTTCATTCTGCACAGTGCAGACATGACCCTTTCCCAGTGACCAAACGTTCAATGAAATGACTGAATCAAAATTAAACTCAAAGATCAAAGTAAATTTATCAAAGTATATACTTGTCACCAAAGTACATTTATTATCAACGTATGTATACAGCATACAACCCTGAGATTTGTCTTCCCACAGACAGCCACGAAATAAAGAAACACCATGGAACCCATTCAAAGCAAAGCATCAAACACTCCATCACACAAAAATAAACAAATTGCAAAATGGTAAAAAAGCGAGCAAAAAGCACAGAATATAAAACATTGAACCACAAAGTCACTGCAAGAATTTAGGAATATTCAGTTTAGTTTAGTTCAGTTCAGTTTATCGCTGCGTTGTTCATTGGCCGCAGTCAGTCCACCCCAATCAAAATCACACAAAATATTAAAAAAGGAGCAATCAGAAACCAGACTCGCATCATGACATAAACTACAAAGTCCAATCCACAAACTGCATCAATGAAAACTTGTCCAAGAGTAGATACAAAGAAATACAATAGAATCAATGAAGAACTACACACAAAGACAGACAGGTGAACAATGAATGTTCAAAAGATGAGAAGCTATGCAAATACAAACAAAAACAGATAAATATTCAGAACACAAGTAAAGAGTCCTCGAAAGTGAAACTTGCAGAAGTGGGGTGAGGTACTGAAAATGTAAACCAGCTGATTCTATTTATCTATTGATATAAGGTGGCCTCGGATCGTAAACTGAGGCATTTGTACAGAATTGTTTCGCGGATAATCTATTTGATGCAGAAGACTTTATTTGATGTTTTTGGAATTTAATGTGTATGACAAAAGAGGAAGATGAACGTGCATTTGTAAATAATGTCTGACAAACTTTATTTTTATATTAAACGACAAAAAGTAGACGGTGTTGTTTGTTCACTCGTTATGTGCCGTGTCGTATGAATCAGAATCAGGTTTATTATCACCGGCATGTGACGTGAAATTTGTTAACTTAGCAGCAGCAGTTCAATGCAATACATAATCTAGCAGAGAGAAAAAAAAAATAATATTAATAAATAAAATAAAATAAAACAATAAATAAACAGGTAAATCAATTCTGTATATTGAATAGATTATTAAAAATTCACAAAAACAGAAATACTGTATATTAAAAAAAGTGAGGTTGTGTCCAAAGCTTCAATGTCCATTTAGGAATCGGATGGCAGAGGGGAAGAAGCTGTTCCTGAATCGCTGAGTGTGTGCCTTCAGGCTTCTGTATCTCCTACCTGATGGTAACAGTGAGAAAAGAGCATGCCCTGGGTGCTGGAGGTCTTTAATAATGGACGCTGCCTTTCTGAGACACTGCTCCCTAAAGATGTCCTGGGTACTTTGTAGGCTAGTACCCAAGATGGAGCTGACTAGATTTACAACCTTCTGCAGCTTCTTTCAGTCCTGTGCAGTAGCCCCTCCTTACCAGACAGTGATGCAGTCTGTCAGAATGCTCTCCACAGTACAAATATAGAAGTTTTTGAGTGTATTTGTTGACATGCCAAATCTCTTCAAACTCCTAATAAAGTATAGCCGCTGTCTTGTATTCTTTATAACTATGTCGATATGTTGGGACCAGGTTAGATCCTCAGAGATCTTGACACCCAGGAACTTGAAGCTGCTCACTCTCTCCACTTCTGATCCCTCTATGAGGATTGGTATGTGTTCCTTCATCTTACCCTTCCTGAAGTCCACAATCAGCTCTTTCATCTTACTGATGTTGAGTGCCAAGTTGTTGCTGTGGCACCGTTCCACTGGTTGGCATATCTCACTCCTGTACGCCCTCTCATCACCACCTGAGATTCTACCAGCAATGGTTGTATCATCAGCAAATTTGTGGATGGTATTTGAGCTACGCCTAGCCACACAGTCATGTCTATACAGGGAGTAGAGCAGTGGGCTAAGCACACACCCCTGAGGTGCACCACTGGGCGATCAAGGGCTTTCTGTGACCAGGATTGTTCTAGGCAAATTTTTCTGCAGAAGTGGTTTTGCATTGCTGTCTTGTGAACAATGTCTTTACAAGACAGGTGACCCCAGCCATTACCAATACTCTTCAGAGATTGTCTGCCTGGGGTCAGTGGTCACATAACCAGGACTTGTGATCTGCACCGGCTGCTCATACGACCATCCACCACCTGCTGCCATGGCTTCACCTGACCCTGATTGGGGGGCTAAGGAGGTGCCACACCTTGCCCAAGGGTCACCTGTACACTAGCAGAGGGGAGGAGCACCTTACACCTCCTTCGTTAGAGATGTGCGGTATCTCCACCCCACCACCCTGGTGTGTATTGTAATGTTTTCACATGAGGATTATGTGTCTATGAAGTCCTGCATCGGGACTGAGTGAGGTGGTGTTGAGGGAGGACAGACATGATATTTCACTTTGCTTTACCTTGCTGACTTCCCTTCAACCCCCCCCCCCCACCCCATTCAAACCCAACTAATGTGTGCAGTTTTTTACCTGGGATCTACCTCAGTTAGTACTGATGGCACCTGGGTCCAAATCTGGTAATGACTGTGTCTCCGTGGGGATTACCTTTGCCTCTGACCTGGGAGGTAACGGGTTCAAGATCCCATCCCAGAGATAGGGATTGAAAACATGAGTTCCTGCTTCTCCCTCACGTGGATGTGTGGAAGATTTCCATCTTTGGGGTGGTGCAGTTAGCGTAAAGTTATTACAGTGCCAGTGACCCCGCTTCAATTCCCGCCACTGTCTGTAAGGAATTTGTACGTGACTGTGTTGGTTTCCTCCCACATTCCAAAGGTTTAGTGTGGTTGAGTAGGTTAATTAGCCAATTCGTTGTAATTGGCTGAGTCTGGCTCATTGGCTCAGAAGGGCACGGTATTGTGCTTTATTTCTAAGTAACTTCCCAATAATGTTGGGGAGAGATTGGATCAAGCTTGTAGACCTACACAAAGGAAGAGAGAGCAGGCAAGAGTCTTGCCTTCACTTTGTCCCACCGAGCAGGGTAAATGCCCCGTTTGACATAAGGCGCCTCCCTACAGTGCAGCACTTACTCCACATTCGGAGTATTGTGGGAAGTTCTGGGCTCCTGATCTGAGAAAGAGTGTGCTGGCATTGGACAGGGACCAGTGGACGTTCACGAGCTCGAGCCACGGAATGGAACAGTTAACATGTGAGGAGCATTTGATGGCTCTGGGACCATACCTCCTAGAGTTAAGAAGGATGGCCGAGAGGCACCTCATTAAAACCTGGTGAACATTGACAGGCCCAGATAGAGTGGACATGGAGAAGATGTTTCCTGTAGATGGGGAGTCTAGGACTAAAGGGCACAGGTTCAGAATCCAATGACATCTTCTTAGAACAGAAATACGGAGAAATTTCTATACCCGGAGGGTGGTGAATCTATGGAATTCATTGCTACAGAGAGATGCTATGGAGGCCAAGTCATTGGGTGTATTTAAAGTGGAAGTTGACAGGTTCTTCATTAGTAAAAGTTATGATAAGAAGGCAGATGAATAAGATTGAGAGGGATAATAAATCAGCCATGATGGAATGGTGAAGCAGATTCAATGGGCTGAATGGCCTAATTCTGCTCCCTTGTTTTATGGTCACCTGAGCAAGGTGCTCAATGGGACTTGGGCCCGCAACTTCTCAATGGTAAGCAGAGAACAAGGATCTAGGGTGGCTCCGTCGTGCAGTGGTGAAGCCATTGCCTCGCACTCCCAGTGAACACAGTCCTGACTGCTGGAACTACCCGTGTGGAGATTTCACGTTCTCCTTCTGATCACGTGGGTTTCCGCTGGCTGCTCCGGTTTCCCCCCGCGTCTCCACAGCGGGTGGGTTGGTGGCAGGAGCGTGGTAGCTTTCCTGTGACCAGTGGGCTGCTCTTAGTCTGCCCTCTACCCTTTGACCTCTTTGGTATGGGTGACCTTATAAGAACATTAGACAGACGCAGCATGGATTCAGAAAGGGCAGGTCCTGTTTGACAACTTACTGGAGTTCTTTGAGAACATAATGGGTGCAGTGGATAGAGGAGAACAGGTGGATGTCGTAGACTTGGATTTCCAGAAGCCATTCGATAAGGTGCAGCACAAGAGACTTATAAATAAGATACGGATGCATGGATAGTGGATTGGTTAACCAGTAGAAGGCAGAGAGTTGGTATAAATGGGTGTTTCTCTGGTTGGCAGTCAGTGGTGAGTGGGGTGCTGCAGGGGTCAGTGCTGGGCCCGCAGCTGTTTACCATTTACATTGATGATTTGGAAGAGGGGACTGAGTACAGCGTAGCAAAATTTGCTGATGATACTAAACTGAGTGGAAAAGCAAATTGTACAGAGGATGTGGAGAGTCTGCAGAGGGATATACAGTAGATAGGTTAAGTGAGTGGGCCAAGGTCTGGCAGATGGAATACAATGATGGTAAATGCGAGATCATCCACTTTGGAAAGAATAATAGAAGAGCAGATTATTATTTAAATGTTGCTGTGCAGAGGGACTTGGGAGTGTTTGTTCATGAATCGCAAGAAGTTGGCTTTCAGCTACAACAGGTTATTAAGAAGGCAAACGGAATGTTGGCCTTCATTGCTAGAGGGATTGAATTCAAGAGCAGGGAGGTCATGCTGCAACTATACAGGGTACTGGTGAGGCCGCACCTGGAGTACTGTGTGCAGTTCTGGTCTCCATACTTGAGGAAGGATATACTGGCTTTGGAGGCAGTGCAGAGGAGGTTCACCAGATTGATTCCAGGGACGAAGGGGTTAGCCGATGAGGAGAGATTGAGTTGACTGGAACTATACTCTCTGGGATTCAGAAGAATGAGAGGGGATCTTATAGAAACATACAAATTTTTGAAAGGGGTAGATAAGATAGAAGTAGGAAAGTTGTTTCCATTGGTAGGTGAGACTAGAACTAAGGGACATTGCTTTGAGATTCAGGGGAGAAAATTTAGGATGGAGATGAGGAGAAACTGTTTTTCCCAGAGAGTGGTGAATCTGTGGAATTCTCTGCCCAGGGAAGCAGTTGAGGCTTCTTCACTAAATATATTTAAGATACAGTTAGATAGGTTTTTACTTAGCAGGGCAATTAAGGGGAAAAGGCAGGTAGATGGAGCTGAGTTTACGGACAGATCAGCCATGATCTTATTGAATGGTGGGGCAGACTCAATGGGCCGGATGGCCTACTTCTGCTCCTATTTCCTGTGTTCTTATGTTGACAAAAAACCCCCACAGAATGCTGGAGGAACTCAGCAGGTCAGGCAGCATCTATGGAAATAAATAAATAAGCAGTCGTGCTTTCAAGCCGAGACCCTTCCTCAGGACTGAGAAGGAAGGGAGAAGATGCCAGAATAAAAAGGGTAGCGGTGGGGGAAAGAGGATGGCTGGAAGGTGACAAGTGAAGCCAGGTGGGTGGAAAAGGTCAAGGGCTGTAGAGGAAGGAATCTGATTGGAGAGGAGAGTGGACCATAGGAGAAAGAGAAGGTGGAGGGAACTGGGGGAGGTGATAGGCAGGTGAGAAAAAGTGAAAGGTCAGAGAGGAAAATAGGGGAGGGAGAAATTGATATTCATGCCCTCAAGTTTGAAGTTACCCAGACAAAATATGAGGTATTGCTCCTTCACTCTGAGGGTGGCCTCATCTTGGCACAAGAGGAGGTCATGGACCAACACACCAGACTGGGAGTGGGAATGGGAATTAAGATGTTTGGCCACCGGGAATTCCCGCTTGGGTGGATTGTGCAGAGGTGCTTGACAAAGCGGTCCCCCAGTTTACGACAGTCTCACCAGTGTAAAAGAGGCTGCCCCTGTAGAACAGACACAATAGAAGATCCCAGCAGATTCACAAGTGAAGTGTTGCAAACAACCAATGTGCAAAAGCAGACAAATCATGCAAATTGAAAAAAAAATAATACTGAGAACATGAGTTGTAAAGTCCTTGAAATCTGAGTGTTCAGGTTGTGGGATCAGTTCTGGGTTTGTTGAGTAGTATCTGTGCAGGGTTTCTCTGAAGGAGCTGCTGGAAATTCCAGAATTTTTACCTCCTACCTCAGATTTCCAGTATTTGCAGACTTTTATGAGGATTAAGGATTAGTTTCAGTTGTCACATACATCGAAACATCAAAACAGACATTG
Source organism: Mobula birostris (assembly GCF_030028105.1). NCBI lineage: Eukaryota > Metazoa > Chordata > Chondrichthyes > Myliobatiformes > Myliobatidae > Mobula > Mobula birostris. The sequence goes on along the minus strand of NC_092381.1, from coordinate 114,197,249 downwards.
TAATCTGTCATTTGAGTCAACGACCGACACAATGGATCCAAGGATTGTTTTGGGGGAAGCCCGCAAGTATCGCTAAACTTGCGGCACCAACATTGCACGACTCTAACTCATTAATCCAGTTCTCCAATGACCATACACGTCCCAGCACTATTCCATCTGCCACTTCTTTGCCCGTTCTCCTAATCTGTCAATGTCCTTCTGTAGCCTCTCTGTTTCCTCTACACTACCTGCCCCGCCACCCATCGTTATATCACCACAAGGCCATCAATTCCATCATCCAGATCACTGACATATAAGATAAAAAGAATCAGTCCCAACACAAACTCCTGTGGAACACCACTAGTCACCAGCAGCCATCCAGAGGAGTAGTCAGTCTGAGACTCTTTATCGGGTCCTGGCAAAGGTTCACAAACCTCACAAACTTTATACTTTATTGTCACCAAACAATTGGTACTAGAATGTACAATCATCACAGCGATATTCGATTCTGTGCTTCCCACTCCCTGGATTACAAATATTAAATATTAAAAACAGTAAAAATTAGTAAATATTAAAAATTTAAATTATAAATCATAAATAGAAAATAGAAAAATGGAAAGTGAGGTAGTGCAATAAAACCGAGAGGCAGGTCCGGATATTTGGAGGCTACGGCCCAGATCCGGGTCAGGATCCGTTCAGTAGTCTTATCACAGCTGGAAAGAAGCTGTTCCCAAATCTGGCTGTACGAGTCTTCAAGCTCCTGAGCTTCTCCCGGAGGGAAGAGGGACGAAAAGTGTGTTGGCTGGGTGGGTCGTGTCCTTGATTATCCTGGCAGCACTGCTCCGACAGCGTGCGGTGTAAAGTGAGTCCAAGGACGGCAGAGTGGTTTGTGTGATGTGCTGGGCTGTGTTCACGATTTTCTGCAGCTTCTTCCAGTCTTGGACAGGACAACTTCCATACCAGGTTGTGATGCACCCTAGAAGAATGCTTTCTACAGTGCATCAATGAAAATTAGTGAGGGTTTTAGGGGACAGGCCAAATTTCTTTAGTTTTCTCAGGAAGTAAAGGCGCTGGTGGGCCTTCTTGGCAGTGCACTCTGCTTGGTTGGACCAAGTCAGGTCATTTGTGATATTGATCCCAAGGAACTTAAAGCTTTTGACCTGTTCCACTTGCGCACCACCCATGTAAATTGGGTTGTGTCAACAACCAATTCCTTCGTCTTGCTTACGTTGAGGGATAGGTTACCGTCTTTGCACCATGCCACCAGGTTCTTAATTTCCTCTCTGTACTCAAACTCATCATTACCCGAGATATGGCCTACAATTGTTGTGTCATCAGCAAACTTACATATTGAGTTTGATGGAAACTTGGCTACACAATCATCGGTGTACAGTGAGTACAGCACGGGGCTGAGTACACAGCCTTGTGGGGCACCGG